>NC_057869.1:24922338-25192338 GCF_019740435.1 Gambusia affinis | reverse complement strand
CTTTTTCTGCAGGCTTTCGATCTGCTCCGTCAGCACTCTGTCCTCCTGCTGCATGGCGGCCTGCTGGTGCTCCGAGATGTCCACGAGTGACTCCGCCCCCTCTTCGCCGCCACTCCCCTCCCTCGCTGCGTCGGCTCTGAACGGCAGCCGAGGACTGGCCGGAGGCGACGGCATGTGGTAGGTCAGCCGATGTGCATGACCTTTTCCCTGAGGATCACATCAGCAGTACACACACACACACACACCCACACGCACACCCACACACACGCGCGATTTTAAAGATGCTGTCCAGTAGTGTATTTTTTGTTCATCGACCACTGAACACAGACAATAAAAAAAAAAAAACAGCAGAGGAAGGGAGTATGGATTTCTATGCAGGAATTCACAAAACACAACATTTTGGAAAAACGTCCTAATTGACGACATTCTGTTTATTGAGCCATTTGTGTGTTTTGGTTGGTGACATCACAAGAGGCACGGAAATGGAGCCTTTCAACTGGTTCGATAACACAGTAAAACGACTTTAGAGATGAACTAAATCTTAGATTTATGAGAATGATTTAATAGAATAATAAATAAAAGTAGCTTTGATTCTGTTACCTCAACATCTTTCATCCCTCAAAGACAGCAGCGATACATTCTGGACTACATGAAGTCTATAATATATATAATCTAACAATTTAACATTACTACACCACAGGGAACATTTGCACACCAACTTTACCGCCTTGGATGTTTTTGCCAGCTTTAAGGAAAAAAATATGCTTCCGTTTAGAAATAAAATTAACTAAATCGAAAATTAGAGAAGCTAGATGAAGGGAAAGCTAGTGGGGATCTTAGTCCACACTTTGTTTCGGAGAAAGGAATGTGGAAAAAAAAAGAAAATCTCCAGCCACTTTTCTGCTTTAGACTCAAACCTTTGCCTAAATTCAGAAGACGTTTTTCTACAAGAAGCATTAAGTAAACCTAATCAGAGTCTGCATAATATTAATTCAACCTTAAAACAATGTAACAGAATATTGTCTGAGAAAAGAAGAATATAAGTGGATTTGAGTTGGTCTTCAACGTTTCTTCTGCCTTGTGTTACTTTTCTTTTGCTGTGACGCACTGCACTAAATTAATGATAACTTCATCTCCAGGTTTTGTTTTGTTAATAAAATTATTTACTGCAGCACAGCTACGGATGTCAGGAATCCTCTTTTTGCCCTCCAACGTTGGGTACGTGGACAAAATATCGCGATGTAAACGACATGCTAATTATTGTGCAATGTATGATAACGCCTTAATTCAATCCAGACATTTCAGAAAATAGGACAAGAAACAAAAAGGTCACAACACAGAATGATGATTTACTGATCTACACTTCAGTAACCTCATTGACTGATATATTTCATATCTGTCAACGCAGGTTTAGAGTAAAGGAGATAAGCTGTAAGAGGAAAGAACTATGATGGATTAGTTATCGTAAGTCAGGCAGACATGTTCACGATCGTCTTGTCTGATCTCACCATCGATCGACGAATGAGGCTCAGTTTCGACTTGGCCTTGTTCTCAGCAAACTCCAGTGTGTTTATGTCCTTTAGGCGAACTTTGTACTTAGTCATTTGTTCGCAAATGATGAGCTCCACACACCTGCATAATTAGGTGAAAAGAAAAACCTCTGAATAAATGGGTACACAATATGAACACCGACTCATCTCTACAAAAATAAAAGAAAAAAAAAGATGTTATTTTACAGAATGAACAACATGATGCAAGTCGTTTCATCAGCATTTAGACACATGTAACATAAAGAAAGACTACTGACTTCACCTTCACTCTCTTCCTAATCATCTGTCCTTATTTTTATCTATGATGATCTGGTTAGGCTGGATCGGTGCCTCATTGTCGTCACATGGAATAGATTAATTTAATTGAACATCCTCTCTCCATCATTCTTCCCCTGAGTCATGCGTGTCCACATCACACTTTGCAGAAAACCCAACTAACATCCACGGTAAAAATAAGGAGAATTTCAGCTCCATTGTTTGGTTTTTTGGAAAACAATGGAGCATGTTTATGGACATGATAACCATCTGTATCTAGAATGTTTATTAAATTATTTAAGTCTGAACTCGAGTGCAAGAAGGAAAAAGAAACGCATAACAGATTCCAGATTGTCTTTTGTTAAACGAAGATGAAGTTAATATTGAAAAGAAAGGAGGATGTGGAAAAAACTAAGAACTTCCTCTCTGACTTCTTGGGATTTAAGAGGAGAAAGGAGCAACTAATTATAAGCACTTGATTAATTTTGGTGTGTGTTGACGGAGTAATGATGTCATGTGGTCATTTTTTATTTTTACTTGATTTTTTCTGATTTTTTTTAAAGTTTTAGGTTACGTCTCAAATAAAATTGTGTTAGTCTCTATAATCTCTATAATAACTTTTAGAAACTGCTTGCATTTCATAATATATTCTAAAATAAAATAGTTTGAAAGTACAAAAATTCTTGCTAAAATTTAGACCATTTTATCTGTCAAAAGAATTCAACTTAATATAGGTATTTATGTTTCACACAAATTATTTCCCATTGAATTCCTGATACGGTCAAACCAAATAATAATCATCATCATGACATTTCATTAAGCATGCACACCTCAATATTTCCTTTACATATTTATAAGAGTGCTTGAGGTTGAATTCAAATACTTTTAAAATCTGATTTTAAAAAAAACGTGACGTGTAAAACTTATTTTTCCCACTGCAGTATCTTGTAAAATGTGTGTGTGTGTGTGTTCTTACGCTGTGGTCTTGCTGATGTCCTGGACGCTCTGCATCGGGTCGATGGTGTCCGGGCAGCGAAGGATGCAGGGAGCAAAAACTATGGCCAGGGCATTAGCCGACATGCGGTTTGTTTCCTCTTGCAGGGAGATCCTGGGAGCAGAAAATCCACCGTTAGAGCAGGTAGTCCCTCATCAGACAGGCCTTAATGCTCGTGTGACTGAGACGCTTTTATAAACAGCCACGTGCGACGCCTGCAGGGGTAATGGCACAGTTTTATCCAATAGGACTAATACTATTAGACAGCTGAGGTTTCATTAAACACTTAGCCGAAGAGACGTTTATTTAGAAAACTTCGGCTAAGAAAGCAGCCTCCCGTTTACTGTCAAAGACATCGTCAGTGTTTACATCCATCTATGGGGACACAAAGTAGCTGCATTGTGTGATATGCATCAGTGTTGTAGAATAAAAGTAAAGAGAACAGATGAGAGATAACAAGATGTTTAAATAGCTGAATCTGGGTGAAATCTGGGAGGTATGAAGATTGGATTGTGGTTCCTCTCTACTGTCGCCACAAGCTTGCTGAGAATGAAAAATTTCCGCCGAGTCAGCAGCTTGATGCAGACGACTGACCCTTACCCTTCCTTAAATACGCAACTTTTTTTTAATCAACTGCCACCGTTTTATCAAGAGGTTTTGTTTGTGATGTGCTATAATCTGGATGTAATTGGGATCAGAACATAACTATGCATTTTTTCTGAGTTAAATTGGAATAAATTTGGACTAATTTGGACTCGGTGTAGCTGTGTGAACTGGAGCAGTTCTGTTAACTGAGATCCCTTGTAATTTGGTGCAACATAAAAAAATCTGAACTAAAACTGGTTCATCTGCTCTCCAACACTCATCCACGAGGCCTCGAAGAACGTTTCCTACCCTGAAGTCTTTTGTCATATTTTGACAAATTACAACCACAAACGTATTTTTTTCCTATCAGAAATAAGTTAAAGTATTTCTGTGATCCACTGGAAATAACACATAATTGTGAAATAGAAAGAAATTGACACTCGGTGTCCTTTCCTGCAAATTAAAATTACTTAGTGAACATGTATTCAGTCAACCAAAGATAATGCTTTTGCCACCTTTCTCTGTAATTACAGCTGAATCTCGGTGTATATGCATCTACCAGCGTTCAACATCAAAACCTGAAGTGTTTATCCATCCTTTTTACAAGATTTCTGAAAAATTTGCTGCTGTGTTTACATAGATATTAAATATAGCAGTTGACTGTATTTACCACTTAGACCAAATCAATTTCAGCTGAATATTTAAAAAAAAATTGTTTTACACATTAGAGACTGGTTTGTGTACGGCTACAATTACTTAAATTACAATTGAAATATAATGCTGGTAGTGAAGAGCATTTCATAAATTCAGGGGGTGTTTTCAGGGCCAAACCTAGAAGGATATGGGCCCCTGAGCTGGAGCCAGATTTGACCTTTCCGAGAGCTGCAGACATCAGTGGATAAGAATTGATGCATGCTGGCTTTTAATGCTGTTCCCAGAAAATGTACTGTAACTTCACAACCAATATAGGCTTTTTCATGCATTTGTTAATATCCTATGACTTTTATGTAAAATAAAGCTTGTTGAGTAAAAGAGCATTGATTAAACAAAAACAAAATTTTTGGGCCACCCCAAGAATTGCAGCCCTGGGCTACTGCCTTTGTAAATAATTTTCTGACGCAGGGTGTTTTACTTTTGTGAGCCACTACAAAGAGGAACAAAAGAAAGGGGGAAAAAATGGCTTCTGACCTGACGAGATGAAAGATGAGGCGCTCCAGAGTGTTCAGGTGAGTTCTGCTGAGCTGGTCGATGACAGAGTAAACCCCCCGGATCATTTCCTTCTTGTCCTGCAAACCTAAAAGGCAAACCTCTGTTTACAGCTGCAGAAAACAAAAGCCCATCTGTCTCATAATCCCCAATGAGACGCAACTCAATGCTAAACTCACTCATTGCCCGGATGAACTCCTCGTACAGCTCAAACGTCATCAGCGGGTTGGGCAGGTCCCTCAGCCACTGCTTGAAGACGCTAGCGATAACGTGAATGTTGTAGTCATCCAGATTCATGTTCTCCACATCTGCGAGGTCAAACGGTGGAAGTGTTAGAAATCCTTTTAGATCACGCCACCTACTTAAAGTTTCTTGTGGCCTTTTACCCGTGTCAAGTGCGAGCTTGAGCTCCTTGATCTTATTGGTGGAGCCGGATTTCCTGTAAATTCCCTCGGTGTAGAGGCCGTGCATCTCGATGTAGTTGATCAGCTTCTCCACCACCAGAGGAACCGTCCGCTCGTCGTTAGTCAGACGAGCCACCTCCACTCCGAACTGTCTGGTCGACAGCTCTGGATCAAACTGCCCACACACAAACATAAACATATGAAAAAAAAATAAAAACATCCATTCACAGCCCGATTGAATGATTTCAGTAGGCTATGAAACAATTTACTTTGCGGAAAACGCGATTAATGTCACGGGAAATTATCATGAAATAGCTCAATATGGCCGACTCACCTTCTTGCTGCATTTGGTTGTCTTCTGGCAGCACTTTCTGTGGCAGGCGTACCGGCACACTGGATGGACACAACCAGACAGATCAAGCAAATCATTCCCATTATCCACAGAGAGGCAGTGTCTCCTCATTATTCACTTCAAGTTGAGACAAAAGCAACAGCAATAGCAACAAAAATCTGTTATTGCTTAAAGGGACAAAGTGGCATTGGCTGGCACGAAGAAAACATCCTGTGGGAAGAAAGGAAAAGCTGTGTCGAAAAAAAAAAAAAAATCTCCCGAGACATGGAGCCCCAGACCTCATGAGTCCAGTTGAAAACAATCTGATTAGGGAATGAGGAGGGAGAGAAGGCAGAGCCTGACCACTGAGGCCCGGCTGAACACAGACTGTGTGTGTGTGTGTGTGTGTGTGTGTGTGTGTGTGTAAGGGTTGCTGGTGCTTGTCAGCGCAAAAAAAAAAAAAAGAAAGAAAAAAAGAGTAGGTTTCCTTGAATTCAAACAATCGATTTGCACACATAATATGCCTATGAGCTCATCTTTTTCCCAGCTGGGCAAGCTGAAATCTGCTTTTTCCTTTTGCTCACAAAAGTAAAAAATGCCACAGTAATCACACCACTGCTATTACTGCAATCAGACAGCTGCAGCTTATGCTGCCGTTCTCACTAAAACCAGGAAGACTGAGAACATCACCCCAGTTACCGGCTCCATGTAGGCCAGAGAACAGATTTTTAAAATAATTCTGTTAATGTATAAATCACTGAACAGCTTAGCAACAACATACATTAAGAACCTATTGTTGTTGTTTCAGCCTTCCAGACCGCTCAGGTCTTCTGGTTCTGGTCTGCATCCCCAGAACCAAACACAGAGAAGCAGCATTCAGATCTTATTCAACACTAATCTGGAGGGAACTTCCAGAAAACTGCAAACCAGCTGAAACACAGAGTTCCTTTAAATCTAAACTAAAAACCCACCTGTTTAGAGTTGCCATTGATTAGTATTAAGTAGGACATTGATAAACGGTGGCAATGCAGTTTCGACAGCAGAAAAGCTGTCGTACTCCAATCATCACGGCAGACAATTAAAAAATTCTTACTGGTCCCCCAAAACATCATGAAACGGCGGAAAATTCAACATCATGCTGCTAGCACTTAGCAACAATTCATAGGCGGAAGTGACAGCGCTGCCCACCACAAACAATGACCCGGGCGGAACACGGTGCGCTAAATAATAAAACACTATTTATCAAAGCTTCGAGGCAGATACATTTAATAATCGAGGTACTCAACATTACAGCCCCACATTAATCAGTATATTTGACATACATTTGCTTGATGATTTATTTTAGATCATACCATTTGTGAAAATGTAATGTTTGTTGCTTGTTTCATAATTGGTTACTTTGAACTGCAAAGTTGCTGAATGTGGTGTACAAATACACTTATATGACAGCTGGAAAAAGCTTCTTCTTCCATGAGCATTTTTAACTGATCAACTATAGATCCTCCTGTCAATCATCCAGTCAGAATTATTACATTTACCCTCCACCGCCTCTGATCTGTTAAAGAAAATAATAATAATAATAATGACCTGAAGTTCTCTCTTTCAGTACTTTAATTTGATCAAAATAAAAAACTGAGATAGTTTTCAGATTATAAACACTCCAACCAAGAGCATCTCCCTCGGTGGCTTTTAAGCATCATTAAAAAAATCTTTGATGTCTAAACTTTTTTTTTTCTGTAAGACTGAAAACATTTTTCTTTAAAAGAAACTGCAGGACATTTTTTTGTGGGTTATAATCCTTAAAAAAGGAAATCATTAAAAACTGAACAAATCTTAAAAGAAAACAGCAATCGGTGCCGTCCAAGAGGAAACAAAGCAATGTCTCGATTATTATTTTTAAATATATTATCTTGACGTTGGATATTTTGTCTGCAGACTCACATTTGCACACACAGGCACGATCCATCATCCAGATGAGAGAGGAGCAGTATTCACAGTATGTGGGGATGCTGTACTGAGTGGATTTGAAGATGTGTCCATTATGTTCTTCTACCTGAAGAGGGCAGCAAAGTGTGTTTATTGTTAAACCTCTTGAAATTTAACACTGTAAACAAGGACAATTCGTATGGTGTTATTGTGAAGTATGTACTAAACAAGAGAGACTGAAGGGACTTACGATATCGGTGTCCTTTTTCCTTCGCTTTTTACGTTCAGGTTTAGGAAGCGGCTACATTAGGAAAAAAAAACAAAAAACAGATCATTCTTCTTGGCTAATAGATACTTGTGTACCATTAAAGGCATCTCTAAACCTTTGAAAAGTTACAGTTGTGACTATTTATACTTTATAATTATAGACTATGAAGTGAAGATGTCCACAAAACCCAACAATTTTAAGCAAACTTAGCCTTCATCAGTGATCTGCTGTTTAGAAACACAAAAATGTTATTTTTTTCCAGACCAGTGAATACTCCACATGGTAATAGATTGTGCAAACAACAATACTCTTTGATGTGAACGGTTTATCTAATTGAAGATTTAATGTAAAGTTGGTTATACCTTGTAATCATAAGGGATTTACAGATGAACATACTGAACCATATCAGTGGTTCTTTTAGGCTACCAGAGCAACACCTGAGCAGATAACAGGAAGGCTGAACAAAGGACATTAGAATTCAATCTTTTTTACTTTTTTTTTTTTTTTCCCCCACCAGGGGGTCTTTTTGTGGGCTCTAGTGTCCCTTATATGACAGTAGGCTGACAGGAAAGGGGGTAGGAGAGGAGGGAAGACATGCGGCAAATGTCGTCTGGTCCGGGAATCGAACCCGCGACGGCCGCGTCGAGGACTCAAGGCCTCCAAATGTGGGTCGCGCTACCCTCTACGCCACCACAGTACACCCAGAATTCAATCTTTAATGGAACATGCTGGATTTGAACACGTTAAAGTAAGGCTCGACATTGTCCAGGGAATGCACAGAGACACTGCTGCTTTAAGCATGCTAGCTATGCTAAGTGTACAAAGTGCTAATATAGTGCTAAAGACTTCAAAAGATGCCTCATTTTGTCTTTACCTCTACTCATAATTTAATGACTGTTAATAATGAGAAGCCTCTAAAAATATTTTTCATCCTGTTCTTGAATTATTCTTCTTACATTATATTTTTTTTAAAATCCTGTCCTGTCCAGCAGTGTATAATTACAAGTCCAACAGACTTACTTTCATGAGTGGAGCATTACAAACTTTGCTATTTATGATTCACATAGGCTTGTCGTGATAAACACTGAATCAGTTAATCGCATGATCAATGAAAATGATCGACCTTATTATAATTCATCGGCTCTTTATCGTTTCTTTCTGCCTTTTTCTCTTTTTGTTGACACTGGACGAAAAGAGGCTCAACTCCGATGCTCTCCACTGACTTATGTTCAGTTTCTATTCAAGTGCATTTTTTGTTAACAGAGGCTTGAGAGTCCTTTTCAGTTTTTGGTTTTGGCTGTTTTGTTTATTTTGTTTATCAGCTCCAGTGTTAAGTGTTATTTAGAAAATATAATGTATCTATTTTTAGCAGGATGTGCATGCATTATTATGTCATTTCCATTACATCAGTTTAAAATGTTCTTCAAACAATATTATCGTTTATCGCAATAATTTTTTAGATAATCAATCGCTCAGCAAAATTTGTTACCGTGACAGGCCTAGGTCCACATGACATATATAAAATAACTTGAGTATAAGAGTAATAATATAACAAGAATAGAGATATTTTTAGAGAACGTGATTTTTTTTTTCTCTGAAAGAAATTGGGATTACTACTACTTCACAAAATTTGCTAGATTTCCAAACTATTACCTTGCTGAGAGCGCCGTCCATCAGTTTGTACTCCGTCATGAACTCATCCAGGAAAACTTTAAATGTGTTGACCCAAACTTTGACGGGAGGCTCCCTCCAGTTCCTCTGCTCCTGCCGCATCGTTTTTTCCAGGATCTGCTCAAACAGAGCATGAAGGTCTTTGTAGCGGATGCTCTTACCGTCATCCATCTGCAGAGAAAACACAGGAAGAGCCAACGAGGGATTACATTTAGAAATACAGCTTCCAGGATAAAATACATGTAAAGGATATAATGGTTTACTGCAAGTGCTGTAGAGTAGGAGTTGAAGATGTTCAGGCGGAACTCCTTAAGGGCCTTTTTGAAGACGACGTCCACCATGGTGTCCTTCTTACTGTCCTCAGTCTCCAAATCATTGATCTAAAATATAACGGATCATCACAAACAGCAGAATTTCACCTGGATTTTAGTTCATAATTCAGTTTTACGCACACACGTGACTAGGCGGTACCTTTTTCAGGAGGAAATCGTTCATGCTCCTGTAGTCGTTGATGCAGGAGAGGATCTGCAGCGCGTCGTTCTGCCACTGGGCGGGCTCCACTGCCACGCTGCTGATCTTCACGCTCCTCCTCCGCTTCACCTTGGGGGACGGCTCCTTGTTCTCCTTCAAGTCCCTGAAGCCTCGGTCCAGAGCCAGGTCAGGACTACAGGGAGGCGACATGTTCTCCTGGCCCGCTGCGTGAAACAACGACACTTTGTTATGACAAGAATTAAATCAAACATGACAGTGGGATAAAAACACAAACAAGGAAGAAGAAGAAAAACAAGACATCTCACCATCCCCCAGGAGCTGTCCAGGTTCTCCATAGTCTCCGTCCAGCGAATCAGCCCTGCAGATCAGCTTTTCTCTGGACGTCTTCTTCTCCCCGTACTTCGATTTGCCCCAGAAGCGCATCTTCCCACGAACCCTGAATCACAACCACCCAAAATAGACACTTTTAACACATCTAAGACCAAAGAGATGGGAGACAATTATGAATACATTTCTTAAAAACAGACAGCTGCACTTGAACAAACCTTCCGTCTTGTGAATTTTTGTGCATCGACTCCACTTTGACTAGGTCTCCTGATGACATGGCTTTGTGGAGCTTTTTCTGCTCCTCTGAGCTCAAGGGCTGAGAGATGGAGAGATAAAATGTCAAATACACACACAAATGTTACAAATGAAGCTTTAGTTCCACAAGGTCTACAAAATTCAGTCATGGTCTTAAGTTTTTCAGAAAATCTGCATGTAAAAACTTTAAACCAGGAAGAAGAGGCTGCTGAAATACTTATTAAAAGTCTAATTAAGCTCTTAAATCTAGGTGTGGGGCTCCAAAAAAGTAGCTTAATGAACAATAAGAATTTTGCCTCCATCAACAAGGTGAGGAATCAAGGCGTTTAACAAAACAGTGATAAACGGATGAAAGATTATAAAATTGAGATTTCAGCCAAACTGATCAGGAAACTCAGAATTTAACTGACCAGTTATTATTCAGCAGGTCAAAGTATTGACTCTTTGACACATTGGATGTACTTACAAATCAACCTTTTTGAATTTGCTTTTAGTTCTTCTTCAGTAAACCAAAGTGGTAGCAAGGAAAACCAAAAGCAAGCATGGAAACGTCTGGCCATGACTGAAAAATTACACACACATAAAAAATCCCCAATATTCCACCATCCTATTGCTGAAAACATCAATTCAATTTGTAAAATTCAGTAGTACTTTAAAAACAGCAACCAAGCTTTGAAAATTGTACAATATATGAACAAAAAAAGCAGTAAAAAAAAAAAAAAAGAAAAGAAAGAGGAATAATTAGTTAAGCGCAGGCAGATCACATTCCGTTTAAAGGATTTCCAAAGTCTGATTAGTGAGGAGAGAGAAAGCGTACGAGTCACATGCAAACACGGCTAATTATAGAGAAACACCAAGAGAACCCACAGCTGTTAGAGAGAAGACAAACAGCAGGAAACCTCTGTAAAAATACATTGAAAATGAGTCCTACACAACGCTAAAATATTGCTGCTACATTCCTGTCTTCAAACTCTAAAATCAATATTTTAAACAAAAGCAAACAAATGGGTTTAAGTGGAGATTTTCAGATAGATGAGGTACCTGGATTGGAAATGTCAATCGGTAGCTGGAAGAGTTAGACTATGCTCACACGGGAGGCAAATCTGCGTTGTTTTTTTTTCCTGCACGTATGTGACCTCTATCAGAGATTTTCATGGCAGTCTGAATGGCCCAATCCAGATGTTTTCCCAAAAGAAAAATCCTATCAGCCACTTCCATACGCGATACTGAAGAATTAGCAGTTTAACGGTCATTTTGCATTTTAGCCGACTTGCACGTCGTTGACGCGAGACATCCATAATTCTGCTCCAGAAAAAGGCAGAGGTGATAAATCAGGATGCAAACAATGGCTGAAAATTGTGATTATGAACTTATGAAAGAAGTCGGTGTCACTGAAGCGCATCACACCACAATCCCACCAGTCTTAGCTCTCACTACACATCAAAACACACTTCTCCAAGAAGCTGCAGTCAGTGCTCCACATTCCTATTAGTTGTACTTTCTTTTTATCAGCTTTCCGTTGTGTGACGATTTTGTTGACTCTCCCATTGAAGAATAATTTTAAAACTGATCCATAAATGGCTCCACTGACTATTGTTTCTGTAAACAATGCGCGGCTGTGTGACGTCAACGTTCTTTGTTTGGGGTTGTAAGCCGTTTACACAGAAGTCAGATTGCTCTCGCATTTAATTATTAGTATGAATAAAAAACACACGCACACAAAAATAGATTTCAGTAAAAAAAAAAAAAAAAAGGAATCAGAATTGAGCATTGAGACCTGGTGTGTGAAAGTTCCCCCTTACTGTGGTTTCAAAGGAAAAAAACAGAAATAAGTTCAGTTTGAGGCAGAGGTGAGATGCAGACCGAGGCTGTTTCTACTGAGTGGGTTAGAAAAGTCAAAGAGAAGTTAGCAGAGAGTGCAGAGAGGGGGGCCACCGGTGGCCAGGAGGGGGTACCATGTCTGAGTCACTGAAACAGGCCTCTCTCAGGCCCGCCTCTGTGGAATTCTGCTTGGAGAGGGGCAGAGTGTAGTGGCGTGGGCTGGTGAGGCTGTCGCCGCCGTAGTCGTCCTCTTCTGAGTCGCCGCCAGCTGCGAGGCTGGAGGCGCGGGTGAGAAAGTCGGAGCGCGTCCGCGCCATTCTGGCTTTCTTTTTCTGGCCCACGCTGCTGACCTGGAGTTTACCAGAGGTGAGAACGGCATGAGGAAAAAGTTCCCGCATGGGTCTCCGGCAGAGCAACGGCCAATCATCTTCCCTGGATCCTTCAGACAGTCAGCAAGAGTTGGAGCCGCCCTTGCAAGATTCAGACATCCACAACACGAAACCTACACATATACAAACACACGGTATGTAAACAGCAGGGGGGGGATTGCTTACATCCCGAGCCTTTGTTGCTTTAGACGGCTTCAAAGCTGGTGTGGGTCCTTCTCTGGGAACGGTTACAGCTTGTTCTTTAGAGTCGCCGTCAAATCTGATGGATAAAAGAGACACAGATCTAAATATGAGTGTGCTAAATCCATCCACCCGGATCTATAGAGACATTTTTCTCCATTGTTCTTTAGAAAATTGCTCAAGTTTTACCAGACGGCGTCACGCAACAGATTCTCAATTGGACCAATGTTCCAGATGTTGCCTGATCTATAAATTCTGGCTGGATGTTTCGGGTCATTGCTCTGCTGGAAGGTGAACTTCCACTCCACTCAAGTCTTCTGCAGCCTCTGATGTGTTTTATTGCAATATTGACTCTTTCGAATATGGTTTTCTTCTAAGAACTGTTTTGTGGAGTGTACCTCTAGTAGTTGTTCTGTCAACAGATTCTCCCAACTGAGCAATAAGGTTTCTAGCAGTCAAATTCAGATTAAGATGCTTATCAAAAAGCAGATAAATATGTTTTAATAATGTAAAATTAGTACTACAAAAACAGTGTATAATGACTAAATCTAAGCAGTTTTCATCAATGAATCGTAGAAAGGCTGTGACTCCTTTTTGCTTAAGACTTAATTTTAACAGCTGATCCTTTCAAAGCATATCAGAATACCCAGGTAAGGGAATGGCAAATTATTAACTGAAATACACCATTAATTGGCATCATAAAAGTTTGGCAAAGCAGAGAAAGGTAGAGCACACTCACGGGGTGAACATCACTTTGTCGTCTGGGGAGAAGAAGATGTTCCCTGGTTTGTCAGCCAGACTCACTGCTGTAACTTCCTGACTCTGTGGGTTCTTGCCGGCAACCCTCACCCTGATTCCCGCTCCGTTTCGGGTCTCCAGGGTGAGCTTAGGGGCCCAGCCTTCCGCGGTAGGTCGGTGGTCTTTGCGTCTCTCCATCGGAGCAGAGAACGGTGGCGGGGGCAGCTGGGTAGGACGGGGGCTCCCGTGAGCGCCTATGGCGACCGGAGAGTGAGGCGGAGGTGAGGTGGAGTCCGACTGCGTTCTGCCGTGAGGAGCTTGGCCCGAGGTCTTCTCAATCAGTAGAGAGCTGGGTCGGGGACCTTTGGTGGACATGGAAGTTCTGGCAGAATCCGGCCCGGCCTGCCTGCTCTGCTGGATCCTGTGCAGGGCCTCGCCTCTCTGCTTCTCGAACATCTCTTTCTCATGCCGGGCGTATTTGATGCGCTCCTGCTCCAACACTTCCTTCTGTTTTCGTATCTGCTCCATCATCTCCTTCTCGTTCTGCTGCTGCTGGTTGCGCCGTCGCTCCTCCTTCTGCTCGTTCAGCCACACCAGCTTCTCTATCATGGACTGATCGGTCGACGAAGGCGGAGAATCGCCCGTCTGGGCAGCGGAATCTCTCAGGTCTACCGGAGGACGGATGATGGCACTCAGCTCATCGCTTAGCGGGGTTTCTTTCTGCATGCTGATCACCACAACCACCGGGCGCCGTGACGACTCTCGCCTCTCTTTGAGAGGCTTTGCGGCGGTAGCAGTGGCTGTAGTTGTGTCTTGGGGGATGATGCTGCCGCCCTCGCGAGCGGGGACGTAAAACGTGGGGAGATAGTTCTGGATTTTGGGGGGATGTGAGTGAGCGGGTGGACTCTGGCTTCTTTGGGGGGAAGCAGCTTCAGCTTCCTGTGGTTGGGTTGGGTTCAATGAAACGTCCTTCACATTTGATTCAGGAGGAACAGATGGGACAGGGGAGTTAGGGTCCTCGCCGTCCATGATCTCCTCTGTTGTCTTGGGCGGCTCTTCGTCCATCATGAGAAGCTCAAAGCTGCCTTTGGAGCTCTCGCTGTCAGGCGTGCCTTGGGGTGAAGGGAGAGATGGGCTAGCCGGCGGCACCAGCTCCAGAGACCAACGCTGCTCCTCAGAGGGAGACGAAGCTCCGCCGCTATTCGCCCGGACCTTCAGCAGCTCCAGGCTGAACTTGGCTTGCTCCAACTCCCTCATCCGCCGGTTCTCTCGTTTGGAGCGAGTGGTTTTCTGGGCGGGCTCCTCCACAGTTCTAGCCCGATCCTGTGCCACCACAGCGGACGATGGGACTGAGGAGTTTGCTTCGGTTTCTACTTCAGAGTTGCCGTCTTCTTTCTCCTTAGTGGTATCCTTATGGCTGCCGAGTGCATGGAGGCTCCTTTCCCGTTGTTCGTAGGAGCGATCCTCCCAGGTGCTGAGATCCAGCCCCATGATTTCTTCGCCCAGCTCTTCCTCCTCTGTAGGCGAGATGCTCACCCGGCCATTCTCCTCCTCCTCCTTCTGTCGCTGTTCTCTCAATTTTCTGAAGCTGCAAATCGATAAGTTCCAGCGTTACTTTAACACTATGATGAGAATCTTAGAAATGAAAAGTGAACAACCAACTCCAGAGTTGAAGTTAGGAGTACAAAGCCTTGCCCTCAGGAGCTCAGCAGCCGATTACAGAGCTGCTTTGGCTTGGGTTGCTTGCGTCATGATATGAACTTACCAGTCTGATTGCACACAGAACAAAGCCCAAATACACTGTTGGTGCTGTGTGCAAAGATTAAGCTGCTTTTTTCCCCCCCACAAGCTTTAGCAAAACCATGTTGTCATCTATCCCTAGAAGCTATTTTCAGAAAGAAACTATAACATCAGGACTTTGTTTCACATGCATCCTCTCACATTAAACATTTTCCAGTATGTCCTACCTTTGCCTGCTGAGGAAACCTCTGCTAATTGCCTGCAGCTGAATCACAGCAGCATACAAGCGCAGGTAGGACTCCCGGGCCTGGTGACAGCGCCACGCTGCCTGAATAATTAGGGCCGCAGAGGAGCGCCGACCGAGCCAAGACCTCCACGCTCTCTGTAGAACCCGAGTCGCCTCTCTCCACTGCCTGAACCTTTGACGTTCCCGGTAACCTCTCCAGTGAGCCTGCAGACACACAGCTGCCCTCTCCTGGACACCAGGGTCATAATACTCTTCCTCCTCCTCCTCCTTCATGGACCGGTATGTTCGCCACCATTTCTGTATGAATTATTGTTTAGAAAAATGTAGAAAATTAAACAGTATAAATTTCTAGAAAAATAAGCTTCTTGAAATATTTTTTGTGAAATCCCACAAAGTTTAATGTCATTTTAAATTTCTATTTCAGAACTTTCAAGCAGCTTTCATTCTATATGTGCATAAACCTTTTTTACTCGCATTTCCATGTCACTGGCTAGTTTTCAGATAGTTTTTTCCATTCTCCTTTTGACTATAGTTAGTTTAAATTATGCATACTAGTTTTCCTTTTTTATTGCCTTGATGTGACTTTTTACAAGATTTTATTTAAATTTGTCAGCACATCTTTTTATTTGCACTGATCTTGTTTTTCTTTTTGGTCAGCAAATAAATAAAACTGAGACCTATTTCAAAACTGACACAAAAAAGACTACTTATGAAAAAAAAAGAGCACACAAATTATACCAGTCTTATTGTGGAAAAATGTATTATTACGTTCAAAGTGGACTCTATGAAAGGTACCTTAACACAATATTTGTAACGTCACATTTAAGCATCCCTCTGGATACAAAAAGGTGTTTTTATATAACTATGAACTAGGTCTCATGACACCTGTTGCTCACACAAGACAAAAAGTTATTTAGTATTTTTTCCATTATATTGTCACCTTTGTAAAATAATGTCCAAAGTCACTTTTTGTCAAAAGTGATTTTGACAAAAAAATAAATAAATAAAAAGAAACACACGGATTCTTTCCAAAATTATATTTTGACAATGTTATAATAATTACGATAGAAGGCTGAACTAATGCCCCACTTTGTCAGCAATTCCAATATAGGAAATAAAGAAATAATCACTGGAACAGAACTAAAGACAGTCTTTGCTGCAGATCAGATCAGAGACGATAAAAGCACTTCACCTGGATGCTGACCGCCGCCTCCCTCATCCTCACGAAGTGCTTCCTCTCCAGCCGCGCTCTGAACCGCTGCTGCAGCATGACGATGAGTCTGAGCACCTCTCTGTGGAGATCGGCGTGCAGCCGCTGACGCTCAGCCTCCTGTAAAAACACCTGAGGGGGGAAAGGCCGGGATGGAGTCAGAACGGGTCGGCCCTCGTGCTTACAGTGAGTAACGCAGTGAGCAAAGCGACCTACACACATTCTTTTATTTAAAAAAAAAAAAGAAGAAGAAAAAAGCTGAATCAAAAGCGTACACACAATGGCCAAGAAGTCCCAGACCAGATATAAGCGGACAAGAATGTCAGGCATGATCCTCTAATTATATAGACACATCCCAAAAGCATGGACCCCTCTATCAAACCCCATTCATAGCTGCGACTTAAAAAACACCAAACATGAGGTTATATCTTCATTACATACTTTTTCTTTCAAAGACAAGATGCTTTCAGGTAATATGAGATCATCCCAAACACAAACCAATTCATTCATAGCTTCAGGTATATAAACACCTGCCAAAGTGTCTTATTTAGCTGTTCAATACAGCACAAGTATAACTCAACTTATATGCACTTCACTATAAAACAATACAAAGCAGTTTATTACACGTTTGTACCCATGTTACAAGTCATTCTTCGAGCTCAACAAACTCAAATATTAATTTCTCATTTCCACTCAAAGGCTTTATATATATATATATATATATATATATATATATATATATATATATATATATATATATATATATAGATTTTTTTTTTTTTTCTTCCCTCCAGGGGGTCTTTTGTGGGCTCTAGTGTCCCTTATTTGAAAGTAGGCTGACAGGAAAGGGGGAAGGAGAGGGGGGAAGACACGCGGCAAACGTCGGCCGGGTCTGGGAATCGAACCTGCGACCGCCGCGCAGGCCTCCAAATGTGGGTCGCGCTGTCCCCTACGCCACCACAGCACACCCCAAAGGCTTTATATCTGCATGTCAATGTCAAGCTGTCCTCAAAATTAACACCAATGAGTTAATTTCTTAGTGCCTTGAACCACTCTGAGCAGTTACTGAATGGGTGAATATTGTACATTATAGCACAAGCCAGGGATCGCCCTCACTTTGCATCTATAGAGTCAGACATGTACGGCCCTCTGGCTATAAGGTGGCCTTCGTGGAGACAAGACTTGAGCAACTGGAACCTTTAAAGAAAAGCAAAGCTAAACTAAAGCTAAACTAAAAGAAAGCTATTAGAATCTGCCTAAAACTGATTTTATTTGTGCACCTTTTCTCGTTCAAGCTACAGGAGAAGCAGCAGCAAAGATACTCAGATTTGGGAAGTTGTAAAGTTCTTTCAAAGTTAAAAAAAGATGATTGCGTAACATGCCTTGTTGCAATAAGTAGGTTACAGAACTACTTAAGCTTGTATTGTTGGTGCAGGGACACCGCTACAACCAGCAGGATATTCATAACTCTCTTTTTTAAAATCCCTGGGCGAACCTGGATAGCATCCGCAAAGTGTTGTAACAGGACATTTCAAACTAAAAAGGATACATTTTTGCTGAAAATAAAAAAGGTCCCAGTACAAAGCCTTGAGGAACTCTAAATGTAAATATGGGAGCTATATGCACAGATTATACAGAATGTACAAGAATGTTAGGAAATGGATTATATATGTATTAGTAGGTTTATAATACAAGATAAATAATGGCAGATAAGATTTACAGATTGCATATGTGTGTGAGGAAAACAGTCCGTGGTGTGTGTGTGTGTGAGGATAGTCCATGTGTTATTGTTGCATGAGAGGATAGGGTAGAACAGTCCTTATAGTTTATGTTTTATGTCAGGAGGCGTTCAAAAGCGTGACAGCTGTGGGAAAGCTAAAGAACATAATAATATATTTTAGCATATGTTTTATAATAATAATATAAAACAACCTCTCACTGATTTATCTTCAAAACTATAGAAAATAATGAGGGCTCAGGCTAACACTGAACGGAGACGGTTACATACCTTAGTCTTCCCCACTTGATAGCCCTCTGGTTGAAGATCCAGCTGATCCATACTTCCCTGGATGCTCTCCCTTGTGGACCGGGTTCCCTCCGGCAGCAGCACGCTGAAGTGATGAACAAAGTCCTACAAAAAGACAAGATTATGGAAACAATCTGAAATATCAGTTCAGATGGAACATTTTACATCAGTGAAAGCCAATTCAACCGACTCTGGACCAGCAGCAGCGTCTCTATGATCCAATTCTAATGTAGAAAACCAGTGACGAATATCCGGTTTTAGGTAAAATAAATTAAAAAAAATAAATACATTTTTGTACAGATTCAAACATCATACATCGATTTCTTTAAACTGAACCTTCATTGCCTGAACTGAACACAATCAGGCCAGCAGGGGGGCTGGACAGACACACAGATGCTGTGTTTATACAATTACCAGCATGGGGCGTGTCTGAGACCCCGGGCACAATGAGGAGGGTCTGTCCTGACCAGCAGCATCCTTCGGAGTGATCCCATCCACAAGATATTTCTCATTACTGCCGAACACGCCACAAAGTATGCCGAGGAATTTACCGTGAATGAAAATGTCTGCTGCTGTAGTGATCAGAGTGAGATCACCAGAACACTTCTTCTTTCTTTCCTTCGCCAGTGACAGTTTCACTCATGTGCGGCTGTAAACATTGAGTATGGTGTAAAGTAAACGCTCTACCATGACCTGAAGAGATTAAATGACAGAAAATTAAGTTTTCTTATTCAGTTTTAAGAGGAAATATTATTCAACGCGTCCAGTTTTTTTTAAATTATTATTCCTTTTAACATGCCAAATATCTGAAGATGGATGATGTGTGTGAAACTTCAGACTGATGAGATTCTCATCATACTGGAACAACGAGAGTTCGATATTGCCAACTCATTTCCAAACTTTGCTTTTCTTCTAATGGAGCCATTCCTCTAATTATTTGGACGAATTCTTGGACTCATTCAGTGAAATCAAACTCCTTCTCATGTTTCCACCTGATGGTTTGGGTCTGAACTGACTGGCATCTGGAAGTGCAACAAGAAAGTTCAACAACAACAACAAGAAAAAGAAAAAAGTTGAAAAAGCTAGCCACCAATCATCACACCTCCACCACGTTTCACTGTGGATATGATTTTTATTATGACTACTGTTTTTGGTGATGTTACTGTGGGTGGTTGTGACAAATTCTTTAGGAATTGTGGCCCGAAAATGTAAAAGTGAAATTTTCCATGGTTTCACATCCTTGTGCGTAGGATGAGGAGATTTTAACAAGGCCAGGAAGTGTTTGATTTTCCTTCTCTATTTAACGTTTAAACAAGTAAACGTCCAAGTAATCAGGGTGTGGGGTTCTTTGTGTTTTTTATTCACACTTCCTAAAGACGGATTGAACAAATATGGCTTCTTTAGTGACATAAGCTAACATTTCTAAACCTTTTGCCTTGATGTAGTTCAGGGATTTTAAATGTGCTTCATTTCATTTTCCTTAATTATTTCAGACCACTACAATATTAGTGAAATATGTCTGATAATGCTCCAAATCTATCCCCCCTAAAAAAACAACAAAATATTTCTTTACACGATGAAAGAAATACCCAAAGCAGACATGTTATTCAATAACGCAATGTCTAGCCAATAAGGTGACCTATTCGTTATCTAAAATCTTGACACAAGAGGTTATTGGCACAAGTGAACAAAACCAGAGAATGGAAACTACTGTAAGGAGAAACAGGAGTGGAAGTGGGTCACTCCCCACTGTCTTCTGTCCAGCAACTAACGCCCATCTGCATTCATCACCATTTACTAGCAGCTCACAGGGCTGACATCACTCCTCAGAGAGGCAGCGTGGTTAAAGATGGCTGCCATCTCCCACCCCCAGAAATGACCCAACACACAATGAATCAGGAACAAGTTTCCTGGAGAAAAAAGAAGGCTTTTTAAGAAAAAAATAATAAATGAAAATCATCACCCCAGCTCCTGAGAACCTGAGAGGGTTTTCAGTTTCTGTCAGTGCAAGGTTTTAAAAATCTTCTCGAGGTCACAAATGAAAACAAGTTCATCTGCACAACACTGTTTACTGGACAACCTGATTTCTGAGCACAGAGTTTAAAAACACATGAATGAGGCTTCCCTCATGAATCACACTGAATACTAATCAACTACATGAAATCTGAACTTTCACAGGAGGTTTTAATCCAACACATTTGTAGCCATTTTGGGATTAGAGAGGAATTATTTTTAGGATGCACTGCACTCTATGCATAATCATCCCTTCTTTAGTAGATCTGAAAAAACAGTTGCATATTTAATGCAGCAGCATAATCTCGCACTGCCAATTTAGAAAAAAACAACAATTTAATTAAAAAACACATATATTTTCAGAAAAGAAAATCCCACATTAAGACTTTTTATCCCAAAATTTACTAACTCCACAATTATTGGCAACCATAACAAGCCATTTAAAGGTAATGTAACTAAAAGTTAGTTACAGTCCAGATTCTCCTCCTAAATATGAGGACAAAAAAAACCCCAAAGCTCGGTGTTGGAGAACTGCAGTAAAATATGAAATCATGAAGTCACAAAGTCTCCAAAGCAGCCATTTCTCTGTTTACATGCTGGACAGCTCTTTTGAAGGTATTGATTAATCGTCAGAATAATCGATAGAATAACTGACTAATAAGATAATTGTTAGTTGCAGCCCTATAATCAATCGACTGAAATCCGTTCAGGATGTCATTGAGTTCTGTAGGATTCTGGAAACGAACCCTTCGTTTGAACAGGGACACATCTAAAAGTAGCAAGACAGCAGCTCTTAAGGGGGTCTACTGATCTGGAGAGGTTTTGAAATCTCTGCACGTCTCTAATCTTGTCAAATGTCTGAATTTGTTCACAACAAATGATGTGGGATTTTTCACCAGTGAATAAATTAGACTACAAACTACATTTTGCTGGATTTTGTAATGGAGTTTTAACTTATTTGAATGCTTCGTACACTTTCTTTTTTTTTTTGCCAATGGAGGAGATGTAGTCAAGAATATCACCGTGACAACGACACGTGCATTACCTTGAAGGTGTACTTGACGTTGTATCCAGATTGCCGGATGCGGACTGTCTCCAGCATACCTGTGTACCGCAGCTGCCTCAGCACCAACTTATCATCAAACCTTAAGGGCAGCTGTGTGTGTGTGGATGTGTGTGTGAGAAAGAGAGAAAGAGAGAGAGAGAGAGAAGGGGAAACGCAAAACAGATTTTCTTTTTTTAGATTATTTTTTAAAATTCCCCACTTTAAAGCAGGATTAAGGAATGTAGGAAAACTAAAGCAAATGTGGCCACCGTACCTTCTCTGCGTTGGAACGGATGCACTTGACAAAATAAGGCTCCGACTGACCCAGAGTCTCCATGAG
The DNA here is from genome assembly GCF_019740435.1 of Gambusia affinis. Lineage (NCBI taxonomy): Eukaryota > Metazoa > Chordata > Actinopteri > Cyprinodontiformes > Poeciliidae > Gambusia > Gambusia affinis. Next base: position 25,170,325 of record NC_057869.1, on the reverse strand, counting down.
CTTATTGAGAGAAGCCTGCGGGATAAAACATGGGAAAAGAAGTGATCAAACCCAACAGCACGAAACACACGGAGACACTTCACAGCTGTTTAACAGACAACAGCGAAACCCCGTCGCCATCTGCGAGGAACGCCGAAGCGTCAAAATCCCCCGATTCGCATCAGTATAACCGTCTATATACATTTATGTAAGGATGTGGTTTGGAAGAAAACAGGATGCAGCTTTTTTTTGTGTGACTTTTTCTATTTTTCATTTGCAGTGACTGTGTAATTAAACACACAGACACATGTGTGTCTGCATGTGTGTGTAATCACTTAGAGGCAGGAGGAATTCAACTTTTTTTTTTTTTTTCCCCAGCATGGGAGATTAAAGCAATCATCGCAGCACAGGATGTGGAGAGTGAAGTCATCCACACATGGACTCAGGCTGCCTCCCCGTCGGCCTCAGCTGCACCTCCAGCAGCCACAAAACACTGTTCACTTTTAAAGAGGACGGGGGAGAATCAAGTGTTTGGTTACGGAAATGTTACTGCCCACTGATGAGATTGTTTTCCATAATTCAGTCAGCAGACATAGCACTGTTGACTGAGAAAACACCGTAGTTGTCAGGCTCCTGCAATGACAGCAGTACTCCCATCTCTTATTTCCATGTTATCTGCTGCCTGGTTTTCCCATTTACATTGTGCATGTAATAACAGACCAAGTAATAAAGTCAAATTTGGATTACGCAAACGGTTTCTCTGGTGCGGCTGAGCTAATGTCAAACTGGCTGATGTTAAACTTCAAAGTCCTTTTGAAGTGGTTAAAATCCCAGATTTGATGGGCAAAATTATGGTTTGAACCTGAACTAGTTTTTTTTCTTTTTTCATTTTTAGAGTCGCACCAATCAAACATTTTTTTCCAGCTGATTTGGTTTCAGACAGATTCTGATTTTGTAATCCAGGTCTTTTGACACATAAAACGTGTCTTGTTAGATTTATAAAAATTTAATCAAACATAAATACTGTAATTTAACTTTGAAAGTCACTGATAAGTAGCAGTTGTTTACAAGCGTTTTGTTTACAACTTTGTAATTTTGTGTTTTCATTATGCAAAGCACCTTGAACTGCCTTGAAAGTGGTAGCAAAAAACACAAAATAGAAACTTTTCACAGATATCCCTCCTTGATTTGAGGAGTTCATCCACAAGGTCTTGTGCTGTTTCATAAGGTCGTGTCAGTGAATGAATCACTTCCGTTTTATATACAAAATCAAGCATGTTACTTATTACCAGACATGATCTCACACATTATGTCTCTTGGATATGCAGTGTTGCAGATGAAAAAAAAAAAAAAAAAAAATCACAAATGTAAATGTGAACAGAGAAGTGTGTTGTTGTTTCCTTCCAATCTCTGTAAGATTTAGAAAACACAACTTTTCATAGTAAGCTGCAGATTTGCTGAACTGTAAAGCAGCGAGTGCATCCATCCATCCATCCCATCTGACCTGAAATTGTGCGCTGATGCTAGGAGGTTTCTTCTTCTTGTGGAGGTGAAGCAGCGACTTGGTGATGCGGTCGTGAAGCGTCAGGTTGCTAAGGTACTTTAGTGACTTGACGTTCAGTAATTGCTGCAGGCCGAAAGTCGCAATCAGCACAAGCCCAATCCAAACTCTTCATTAAAGTAAGACAACTCCTACCTTCGGAAGAACTGGTTTCGACTTGTAGTTTTTGTTCCTCCTGTTTATATATACATATATATATATAAAAACAAAGCAAAACAGAAATTAACCAATGGCTTTTTTTCCCCTCCAAACATAGAGTAGCAACAAATCACTTCCTGAAATTCTTTCTGAATGGGTCATAGAAGAAGTCGGACTTTAATTTTTCCACTGGAGAGGAAATATTCCTTCGGAGGGTCAGGCGCAGAGCAGCGCTGACTGAGCTGGTGGGAATGTCGGGGGATCAGTGACGGAGCCTCCAGCTGGGCGGAAAAGGGATCTCAGGAGGTCTGTCAGGTTTCCAGACATCTCTAATCTACGTCTTTACAATTCTGATCACAATACTTGGATTTCTCTAACCAGATAAAGTTCATCTGGAATCAAAAACACGTCCTCCGGTGCATCTTTAAACTGTACTCTACAGCTAACCGGGTTGCAGTTTAACAAGCACATGGGACGTCTAGAGAGCAGAAATCTGCCCTAGTGAGGTGAATGCTGAACGTTTTATTGTGTATGTTGCAGGTACTGACATCAGGATGTCGTGCGCTCTCTCCAGGAGTTTACTGCTGGCCGAGTTGACAAAGATGCCGTCTTCTTCTGCGTTGGAGCCGTCGGAAGACAGGTGGCTCTGCCGCCTGACACGGGCGTTCCAGCCGAGGCCCGGAGAACTCCTTCAGGACACACGAATAGGAGCAGGATTAGGGCTGGAACAAGCTTTTAACCACTGGTAGTAATTATTTGGGCGGGGCGGTCACACCTAAAAATAAAGAATTATTTTTCTAATTTGATCTCATTTCAAGAATTTATTTTTCTCGCCTTCTTTTCTAAAGAAGAAATTAAAATTGACAGAAAACATTTTCTGTCAGATGTATGACAGATTAGGGTGTGGCTACAAGAAGTTTTGTTTAATAATGAGAACATCGTGATAATTTTAGCAATTTTACTGGAACGTCTTAAAATTATGAGAACAAAAGTTGTTTTAATACAGAAACAAATGCTTGGACAGCTACTTTTCTGTTATTTATTCTCGTGTCATTTCCGCTTTATTGTCTTGCTGATTTATTCTCTTATTACTACGACTGTATTCTCGACGCCCTTGTCCTAATATTCTGTTGTAGAAAAAAATAAATAGAAGGTGTAAAACATGCTTGTCAAATAAAATGGTGGACTTTAGGCCTGCTGACATCACTCTGAAACCCAAGGAGTCTATTGGTGGGAAGAAAAAAAAAAAAAAAAAAAAGAATCCAGATTTGATTGCTTACTTGACCAATTAGATTTTTCCCCCAAATCTACTAGTTTTTATATTAATAATAAAATTATTTAAACATATTTTTCTATTAAACAGAAACAGCCAAGTCACAATTTATTGTATTAATTCCATCCTTTTTAGTTGTGATATGCACTGCATTTACACAAACTTTGTCCTTTTTAGGGTTGAATTTCTATGAATCAGTTTTCATATCTAGTGTTGACATTTTTCAATAACTTTTCAAATCCACTTTTAATGAACTTACCTTCATGAAAGACTGAGGAACACTTAAAAAGTAAATTGGAAAAAGGCTGAAAACACATTTTTCCAGCGATACAATTTCAATACTGTAGCTAAATCTAATTTTGGATGGTTGTTCAGCTCACCACTTAGCTCAGTTTTACCACTTGGCTTGTAACTCTTATAAATTAAGGCATTACTGCCAATTGGGGCTCTGTAAATTTTGCTGGACTCATTTATTCCAACACCGTGGTTGTGTAAATGACCAACTTCCTTGAAAACACGTTCGTAAAGAGGCGGTGGTACACCCTGGATAGGACTCCAAGTCCGTCACGAGGGCTAATGCAGAAACAGAATCTTGCAAAAGATCCAATTTAAAGTCACCAGTTGCCACAATAGGGATGTTTGTGGACTGTGGGAGGAAGCTCAGGCACACAGAGAACACTGCAGATACCCAGTGAGAACATGGGAAGTTCACACAGGAAAACATCTTAATCTCTCCTGGAGATTCGAGGTGTAAAAACACGACACACAGAGCATGTGTCGTGGATCCAAAGATGCTTTTCCATACTCTACTTTCTTCCATACTTATTGAGACCTGGAAATTAATTTAATCTAATTCTGCCATTTTCTGAACCGCGTAAGAACAATGATCAACGCAAGGAAAAGCAGCGTCTTTACAAGTGTTGAGTGTTGATGCTACACATTAGCTGCATTTCCCGCCATGAAATGATGCAAATAATGTTAAAACTGTTTCCTTTGCACATGACTGCAATCCATGTGCTTATGTTCACACCTATTGTAAACACCACTGTTTAAGCAACCTCAATAAACGTTTGGGGATTTTTTTTAGAGGGGATTCAGCCGTTTCTAAAGTTATGTTTGGTCTTAATAGGCATGACTGTCAAATGTCAGTGCCAACTCTGACTAAACACTAGGCTGTGTCAGAGTATAGCCCTGAAAACAACTATGATCAGCTATATGTAGAGTTTCTGCATGTAACTTTACAATATGTTTATATTACCAAGTCATATTTCATGGACTTCAGCAAGAATGAATTATAATTTTTGTCTTCCCTCTCTTGCAGGTTGATGATAAAGAAATATTTTAGCAAGTTGGAGGAAAGTAAACAAACACAAAACAAGACTTTTCTACTTTATGACTTGGAGCAAAGAGAAAACGGGGGCTGCTGCAGAGGCAGCAATTGATGATAATTTCGGTGCAGCTGAGCAGTTTATTTAGTTTCCACTTTCCTCCTTTGTAGATTTACAAGAGTCCCACCAGCGGAGTTTCGGTGCAGGCCGCACACAGCGTAACGCACAAACAGTAGCAGCGACGTGCGTGTGGAAATTTATACCGCCTGGTATTAAAAGACGGTTGACTTGATTTCCAAAAATAATCTGAGGGGAGTCAGGAGGAGTGGAAACGTTTCAGTAGCAGGTAAAATAAAAATGGTAAAGCTGTTTTTGTAGCTTTAGATGGGATCAACCTGGAAGACGGGAAAGGATTTCACCTGCTGTGTGTTTCATGCTAAGAAAGCTGATTGAAAACATTGGATGGGGTGATAAGAGAGATTTTGTGATCTTTGCGATGGAAAGAGCCATTTTGCCCTCAGTCCAACTGAATCAAACTTGTTCATGGTTACAAATATTACATAATCTTTTGCTCATAATTTTTGATTAACATCTACTACAGAAAGCGTGATGATGAACAATCATTTTATTTCTATTTTTAGATTTTAAAACAAAGACGCAATGTTTCTGCAATAAAGTGGGTGGATACATTTTCTTCTACTATATTTGTAGCAAATACAATAAAAAATGCATTATTTGGCTCAATATCACTCGAGTCCAAACAGCTTATCAGTGTGTCTCAGCTGAACACAGTGGAAAGCAGACAAGGTCCTTCAGCCTTTAGATTCAGATTAGCAGATGTAAATAATGAGTCCTGTGGAGTAGTTTAATCTGGGATGAAGTGCTGCTCTTCCTTCATTTATACTCTACATTCTCAGTTTCATATGACCAAGCAGCTTTACAGTACAATGACTTAAATTCCTGTGTATTATTGGAAACAATGTTGAAAACCCAATAAAGATAATGTTGGAAAAAAAAAAAAAACCCGACTTTAATTACAGAACACGATGCAGAAACATCCAGTACAAAAAGTTAATTTCCTTTCTGATTTACTTCCAGGTTGACGTTCCTTTCTTTCGTAATCTTTCAGAAAACTTGTCGATTATCCAAATCAGGCGGTAAATCTCAAACTCTAGGATCTAAAATATCTGCTTAAACACAACTCTTCGGTTTGCATCTGGCCTACCATACAAAGAAGAATTTTTCCCTCAGTTGATCATCGATCTCAGTAAACGGTGACGCTACAATATACCTTTTGTACCAACTGTTTATCTCCAGAGCCTCTGTGAGAGTCGCATAAAGTAGTGCACTGTCCAGCTGACGCACTCGGATATTTATCTCTCCCTGGATGATCTTCTGCAACACATAGCTCTGACTTTACATCATGAAGGAAGCAGCTGGACTGGGTTTAGAGCTCTGTGAGTCTGCAGATGATGAGTGTGTGAGGAGGGAGACAGAAGGAGGCCAGGGGTCAGGCGCTGCATTAAGGGTGGGGGTTAACGGATTCGCTCCTGTGTAGCAAAAGCCGTCTCACTGGAGAGGCTCGGCTTTGCAAGTCATGGTCGTTGCTTGTTGACCTCACCGTCCAGAGATAATTAGAGGAAGTGGAGCTAAATGAGAGGATCGCTAAGACTGACGACATTTAGTCAGGTTGTTTTTTTTAGTTTTTTTTTTTTTACAGATATCAAGTGTGTACTGGGCAATAGATGTATTTAAGAGAAAGTGCAGGTTGCTTCATCAGTCTCTGATCTTCCTCATGACAATACCTCACAGTTTCTCTATGTTGTTAAGTCAGGTGACTCTGCTGGCAAATCCAAACAGTAATACCAGGTTCAATAAACCAGGTACTGGGCTGGAGCTGTGCCTTATTTTATCCTTCTACACAACTTTTATTTTATACAGTTGGATAAACAACCAGCTTCATTAGCAATAACATTTTGTGGCTTATGCTCCTGTTGGACATCTATACCAGTCAGCACTCTTAGGGTATTGACATTTCTGGTACATTTCTGGTACAAGGCAATAAAATCTATTTTATTGTCTTGTAATATTCTAATCATTTACAAAAACCCATTAAAGTTAACTAAAATTTATATATACATGATTCATCATGATCACAAATCATTGATATTAATAAATGTGATGATTTTCTCTCTTTTATTAATATTACCTCTTCAAAGGAGGATTAAAAGTTCCTAAAAACAACAATCGATGCATTTCACCTTGACTGCAGATGTTATTAGCCTGTTTTAAGTAGAGAAATTTCTGCTTTTAAATAAAACCACAGATTTAACAAGTTACAGTTTCAAAAGCCACTAATATTTTCCGTCAGTCCTTTCCTGTGGTTTACACTCCTTTAACAAGACGCCAGAGACAGTTTGGGAATGTTTCCACGCAAAAATGTCCCACTCGCAATCCGACCCACTACTGGCGGACGCGCACTTACCGTGGCGATTTCTCTGCGATGGCATTGGTTCCCTGAATGTCTGACAAAGGTGTCCGTGGCGTCTTTCTGGTTATGCCTGATTCACAAATAAACAGGCGTCAGAGATTGCAAAAAAAAAAAATTAAAATAAAATAAAAAAATCAGAAATACTAAAGACAAAACAAGACAGTCACACAACACCAACAAAAAAAAAAAAAACACACGTCTGACACCATGTACCACTCTGGGGTTATTACAGTGAGAGTTTTGTGCCTTTTTTATGAGCCATACAACTTAATGGGGATGATTTGGTATTAAAGGTTAACAGTGATGTAATCTTGTTAGTGCTGAGATATGGAAGATGATACTCAAGAGTTATTTAAAATTAGTCTGGGTTTTACACTTGCTTATTAATCCGATTAGTCATTTCAAATAGGGACACACTGGGATTGCATTTTAATTACCCAAGAGAAGCTAAAATCTAAGTGTGGTGGCAGAGTGATCTAACTGATGCATTTCCTTCTGAAGTCGTGCTGAAGAATCACAGAGATCTACAAGGGTTAGCCTACTCAGACAGCAAACTGGGACTGAACATAATACCATTCTCTGTTTCATCATCACTTTGCACAACCTTCTCACTCTCATCTGGAGCTGCAAAGGTAGCACAGAACAAAACAAACAAACAAAAAAAAAGACACAAAAAGAAACAAAACATGAGTGTAACTAAGAGTTTATGGAGGCCCGAGACGTCCATGAGGTCGGCTGTGTGTCCACCACCATATGAGCGAGTTAGTCACTTCGTCCGCCACCAACGTCGTCACCGACACAGGATTTGTTAGTGACATCTGACGTGAGGTGTAGGTGAAGTAGCGACTATACCAACAGGCTGTAAGGTAAGCTACACCGCTGAGAAGGACACCACCCAGAGTAGTTTCTGCCCCAGACAGCGCACTGCAACCATGCATTCCCACCACTACAGGACTCATGAACGTGTGACAGGAGTGTCAGGATGGCTGAAGCATGCTACTGAACAACATGCAGGAGGGAGACGGAGGGATCAGAGACCAAGCATCTAGTCTATAATAGTAGCTGCAAAAATCACAATAAAGAAAAAAACAAAAACAAAAATAAAACACAGCACAGTGCCTTGGAAAATATTCACTCTCATTTTCCCCCCACATTTGATCAGAGTACAGTAGCAAACCTAACTATGTTTTAATGAGATTTTATGTGACAGACAAATAATTACTGGATAATTGCAAAGTGGAAAAGAAATTTTAAAAAGATCCAGCGCAACCAGTTGCCTTCAAAATCCAGTGTCTGTTTAATCCACTATCTGAAAATGACAGTGTTGCAAACCTACCACAACAAGGCCACCAGCACCAAGAATGCAGAAGGAGCAACAATGAAATGGCTTAGATCACATGTGTCAAACTCAAGGGTCAGGGGCCAAATCTGGCCCACAACAGCTGTTGATGTGGCCCACATAAACAGAACCTTTAAAGGGGCAGTATTATGTGTTTTCCAGCCACACAGAATAATTTTATAGCACAATCAAGTAATTATGGTACCTTCAGTTGTTATAATGTTGTATATATCAAATATGACTTAAGAGAAATTTGACTTTGTAAATTGATGCCTTGAAATTGGGCCTCTGTCTCTTTAAGAAAGTACTGTTCTTTCTAAACCGCCTCCTCCAGGAAGTCATTGCATCACTCCTCCATAAACCCCTTAACGTTTTTAATCAGCATTTCATTGAGAAGTAGAATGCATAATGAGCTCAGCGCCAGGTGTTTGTTAATTGTTGCTGCTGCTAGTCTGAAGGAGCCAACCTGCAAGTTGCTAAAATCAAAGCAGTTTTTGTCTTTTATGCTAAAAGATTACGTCAGTGCGAAAAGATGTTCAATATCATTTCATTTTAAGAGGTATCACTTGAATAGAGAGAGTATTTAGTCATATTTAACAGTTTAAAGTTGTTTGGTTGTTTTTTTCTTTACTCTGATTTATGTCAACTGGGTCTTTGAGGAAAAAGAAATGAGATTGATACCCCTGGTTTAGATAAAAGAATATTCATATCTAGACTTCAAACTGATTGGATCTCTGAGACAAGTCTTGTTCTGATGTCCGGGTTTTCCGAAAAGAATGGGAGAAATGACAGTATCAAGATTTGCAAAGTAGGCAGTATAGAATACAAAAGGTTAGCAAAAACTTACCCATTTCACTCCGCCACACAATTATGCACAGCTCTGTGTTGGTCTATCACATAAAATCTCATTAATATGTTTTGTAGCTGCTGGTTGTAAAGTGGCAAAATGTGAAAAGGCACTGCACATGTTCTTAAGAAACAGTTACCGAAGTCTTTTGTCTTAATGTGGCTACAGTAGAAGCCGAGGATGTTGGTCGCTCTCATCCCTACAGTTCCCTTAACATGAAAGTTAGGAAGGGTTATTGTTGTCTTGGCAGCCTTACTGTACTTCTCCTCTTTGCATCTCTGCAGGATCTCTAAGCTTCTCTGATGCACAGGGTGCTGAAGAAAGCTAAAACTATCCATTTTTTTCAATACTGCACAGGGAGCAGCGTCATCATGCCCTTGGAGAAGCAAAACAAAAAGTAAAGAAAGAAGAAAGGGCAGAGGAGGGAGAAAGGGAGAGAGAGAAATGAAGAGATTAGACAGTGTAGAAGTGGAGGATTTCAGGAGATGCAGTTTTCTACTTGAACAAGACGTCTGAAGAGAAGACGGTAAACATTTCAAAACAACACTACGAGGTTCGATTCTGTGGGTTTCTGTGTGACATCGTGGCCAAAGTTTTTTTTTCTTTGTTTGCAGTGTTGCAAATGTTATTTCGAACATTAGCAGTTTCAATTTACACCGTTTTAAAATAGTCAGTGAGAGGTTTAGATATTGTCAAGAAGCTTGAGGTTTCCAAAGAGCTCTGCCTCCTTTTTAAGGATGCGTCTTACCACCAGTGCAGAACCGGCTTAACACGAGTGGATGCGCACACACTCTGTTCAAGATAAAGATCTGGGGGAAATATTCATCAAAACTAAAATGATGGAGAATAAAGCAAAGATATTTTCTCTGTTTGGAAAATCCTTTGTTAATCAACAGAAGTGGATATTTCTACCCAGAAACACTGCCATCAATAGAGTGGACTGACGTGTCCTCTAGGAACGTTTACAAACTTAAAACAATTTTTTTTTAAATGCACAAGTGACAACTAAGTGCACTGCAAAAACACAAAATCTTACCAAGTATTTTTGTTCTGGTTTCCAGTGGAAGACAAAACTAGCTCATAACTAGCATTTCAAGATAATATAGGAACTTGTTTTAAGTCAAGTATTGCTTAATATCCATAAAAAATTTACTAGTTCCACTGGCAGATTATTTCACTTGTAACATGGGAAAAATGTCATTATTAATGAAAACATTCTGCCAGTGAACTAGCACTTTTTAAAATTAATATTAAGACGGTTGACTTAAAACAAGCTCCTACATCTTGCTGAAAATTTACTCTATTTTCACTAGAAACTAGACAAAAAACACTTTGCAAGACTTTTTTTTTAATGCAGTCATTCAAAGACCAAAACTCTTAAAAACTATCAAAAAAGATGTTGAACATATTGAAAACCTATCGATATTTCTAAAACAAATGGAAGTAAACACACTATGATCAAGTCCAACCACCAACAGTGCAAAAAAATATAAATAAAAAAACCTACAATCAGACAGAATTTGGCAAACAGGTCGATGTCCAAAGCGAACTGCAGAAATTTGAAAGAGGAATGCCAACAGAGTCCATATCAGCTCTTGTCTAAACAAATCCATTTTCTAATTTGATGCGTTTGAAGCTTGTGGTGCGTTTTAATTTCTCATTAGCGTTTAACAGTAACACTTTGAAATCATCTCACTAAACAGCATTTGCGTCACTGTCAAAAACATTTGGCCACGATTATACATGCTCGCCCCATACGGTACCTCCATGCATCATGTGCTAAGGTTTTTCTTCCGTTCTGCACATCCGGTCTCTTTAGACAAGATGGTGGTGAGTGAACGCAAATCCGTTCACTAGGATTTAGTCAAGAGCATCTTTGTGCTGTTGCAGAGATTTTTCTGATTACAGTTAACAGATACCGTTGGGTGAGTTAGTTTAAGGATTTCTACAGGTTCTAAAAGTCTATTCAAACATCCACAATGAAAGTGAAGGAAGAGCTAGAGAGGGAGCAGCAATGCTTACAGTAACAATCTGATACTGAAGTCTATGGCATTATAAGGGTGAACTCTAAAGAGAGAAAAATGCATTCACAGAGAGAGGAAGCTGAGAGAGACAAAGAGCTAAACTACTGTAAATACAGAACAAAACTACAAGCAGTAATAACAACACTGCAGAATGACGACAATCGATACAAAATGTGGTGAGGAAAACTGAACTGCAGATCATTTTCTCTTCGCATTTAGTGATTAAATTTTATTTTACCTGAACTCTCTGAGTCAGTTTCTGATGTAAAGATGCAGCAACATTTTAAAAACGTCGAATTTCAACTTTTAGATTTCATTCTGTTCCTGTATCGTCTTTTTAAAGAGACTCTAAAGAAAGACCCACAGTCACAGTTTTTCCACGGTTGTGTGGGCAGCACAATGCAGTGCTGTCCCTCCCACACGTGTTGCTACGCACTGGTAACTACCTGGTAGAGAAAACGCTAGCACACAAACAAGTTCGCTCATTAATTGCTGCGTTTCCATTATGTATGTGTGCAAAACTTTCACGGTATTCCACAAATGTTGAAAAAAACTAATGTTACAATTGTGGGTCATTTATTGAATGATAAAAACAAAGAAATAAGTTTGTTCACGTGGTAAAAAATGTAAAACATGATGTGCCATCGCCCTCCTTCCACTTTCTGTCATCTTTTCCGACAGCAGTTACATCCGGTTATTGATCACGACTCGCATGGAGCTAAATTAGATTTTATATTGCAGTTCTGTGAAATACACTAATTTTGATTCAGTAAAAAAAGAAAAAAAACACCTCCTCCTTTCCATTAATCTAATTTATTTTTATAATTTCAATTTGCGCAATTAAATGGTCAATAGAAACTAAATTTTACAAGCAGAATATCTGTTCAGCTGCAGGCTGCAGGCTAGCCTGACTGGTTACCCAGCTGGGATTAGCTTGGTGTTCTTGTCTTATTCTATCAAGAGCAAAGCAGCAGGAGTCGGACAACATCCTGCACTTGAAAACCATGACTAACTTCAATAATTACTTATCTTAAATTTTTGCTTCAAAAATAAAATGTTTTTAATTGCAGTGTTACATTTTGTCAGCAGTTGAAACAATTATTTACCTTTTCAATAAGTTACTAATCTGATACAAAAACATTTTAGCTTAAGGTCAAAATGCTAGTGCCTGCCTCCTTGCTTTAGGAAATAGTCTTTCTCTCTGCATATTAGCACAAAAAACATCAACGTACTTTTTCTACTTGCTCATCAACATTTAACACGTCTTAAAGGAGATACAAAAGTTGCTGTGGATGCACTCTCTCACCAGTCTTCTTGTGTGTGTGCCTCTTCCCGGCCTCTCTAAAAGCCACCAGGGCCCTGAAGTACGCCCGGAGCACCGCCCAGCGGAAAGTGGCTGACGGGTCGATGCCGATCAGGCTGCAGATGAACGCGTTCTTGCTGCTCTTTAACAGAGCTACGATGTCTGGTCGCATGTGATCCGTGTTCTTCTCCCTAAAATCCTGCGTTGTAGTGACGGAGACATATGAATGACAACATGTCCCTTTATCTGGATATAAATATCTTCTACTTAACGCAAGACAATGGCTCTTGAACCTCGGTGAAAACTCCTGCTGACCTTAACGCCGTACTTGACCTTGCCAGCGTAGTGCCTGATGATGAAGGCGGGCTCCATGACGGCAGGAAACTCGATGTAGCTGTTCCCTTCATGCTGCCGCTTGAACTTATCCAACAGCGTCTGATTGGTGGCTTGAGGGAAGCTGGAATTAGGAACAGAGGCGAGCGCTTTGAAGAACAATAGATGTTGCATCTGCTTTTAATTGCCGAAGAAGAAGAAAAAAATAAGAAATCCGCCAGAGAATCAGTACCCTGATGCACTTGTTTAAAGCCGTCACTTGCGTCGTGGATCCTGAGTCATTAATCACACTTATAAAAGAAACAAAAACGTTTGACGGTTTTTTGATCTCCGCTCCAAACATGATGAATTTATGAAGTCCAGAATAAATGAAGGCGATCGTGGCACACGTCATCTGATCTGCAGCCTGTTAGAAGATGCTCAGCGCCAACGCAGGAAGACGTGAAGCTGCAATTTCACGAGCTGACACTGTTCTGAGGCCAGCCATGATTGTTGAGCTCTGCTCATATGTTCTCCATTACTTCTGAGACGCTGGGCTTCACCTTGACTATTTGTTTTCCTTGAGTTTTGAAGAGACTGGTTTTAAAAGCTGCTCCTTATAAAATCACCTCGACGACAAGTAGCTGAGAATTTAAGCTCAGAACGGAGCAGAAAAGTTTACTATGCGTCGTTCTTGGCTGGGCATTGTGTACTGATGCCCATTAAGACTCATATATTTAAACTAATTTAAGGTCAACTATCTGCCTTCTGCTTGAGGTGTTTTGTTTTTTTAAATAGGGAAATAAATAATTCTTTGGAGAAGAAAAATGAAAAGAAAGTTTTGCAAAACCCATAAAATAAGCCGTTTAAACAGACATAATAAAACAACGACAGATTGATCTATTTTTTGATTGAGCACGAAGAGTTATAAAATCTTCCGAAGGCATCTTCCTTAAGGCAGATTTCAGGTCAGATTTCTTTCTGTACCATTAATAGTAAGAGACAGTGAATCTATTAAGAATGAGAAGAAGAAAAAGAAAAAAAAAGACATCAGGCGCTCACAGGAAGAATGAGACACCAGGGGTTCTGGAACGGGGTGAAACCTGAGCTACAAAAACAAGACAGCTGAAAGGCTCCGTGCTTTCCAGCTCTTCCATGTGGGAAAACTCTGCTTCAGTGTCCAAAAGGAGAAGAAAGGCGAATTAAAGGAGGAAATATTGTTCCTAAATTAGCCGCAAAACAGCCGTGAACTTCAAAGTATCAGATGTACTTTTTTCCCCTACTATGATGAAATCAATTGAACAGCAAACAGGAGTTATGATCAAATCAAGACGCAGTCCAGAAACCTTTTATTCATAGCATTAATATGATGGGATGCGACAGAAAGTTCACACGGATAAATTAGTGTTGATTTAAAGTTTCAGGCAGGCTGAGGTACAGGGAGGAATAAATCCTCCTCTTATCTGTGCATATCTAGATTTTTCTTCATGTTTCTTCTGGTTCATACCGTCCTCATGGCGGTTTCCTCTGGCTTAATCAAACGGCCTCTTTAAGATGTCTTACCGTCACTTGATTTAATTTTAATACGAAAACCGTGGCGAGAAGCAACAGTGCGAGGATACACAAATCCTGGGCCAGCGTTTTAGGTTTTACAGCTGATGGGAGTTTCATGGTTTCAGCATGAAGACAGAGCGGAGGTCTCAGCTGGAAAGAAACCAGAAACTCTGCTGTCGTGTCAGCATGTCTGCCAGTTTTGCTGCACCCAGCCAAACGCACTGGATGAACCTTTTCACAGAGAAACAAAAGAAAAAAAAAAAAGAGAGAGAGAGTTTCTGAAGCAATGAAACAGTGATACTAGACGACTCACTTGCATTCTTCGTCCAGCAGGTGGAACAGCGCTGTGGGCTTCTTGCTGATCAGGCTGATGCAGCCCGTATTGTCGATGTAATCGATGTTCCTCCAGCTGATGCCCTCTGCTCTGTACTCCTCCTGCAGGGTCACATAAAGACAAAAAGAAAGCCGAGTGTCAACGCTGCCTGACCTTTAGCCATGTGGTTTGATAAGGTGTGTTGTTTAGGTGGGATTGGGTCCAGATCCTACTTTAGGTTATTTTCTAATATCGGTAAATCTGAGCACACATGTGGGGCACATCAGGGCTCCACTCTTGGGCAACTTTTATTCATCATCTACATGATTATCTCTGTTCAGATTGTGGAGTTCTGTGATATTAAGGTGTCTGCATACAGTATGCTGATGACATACAAATTTATATTGATGGGATGGGAAAGAAATTCCTCCAACTCTGTGTTTTTGGCTTTAATAAGAAAGGTAAAACGTCAACACCCATCTAAACAGTATATGGCAAAAAACAGGTGTCAGCATGGACCTCAATTAAAAAAACAAACAAATAAAGTCTCTAAATCAGCATACAACCACCTTAAAAATTTAAAAGAAAAGTAAACAGTTTTCTATTAAAACGGGACAAACATTGATGCATGTTTTGGTTACTGTAATAAAATCTATATACTTCTCTAGGGTAAAAAAAAAATAAAATCTAACAACTTATTTAAAAGTAATCTCAATAAACAGCAAGAAGATAAATTATCTGGCTATCTGAATGTAAAATCTTCTTGATGGTCTAGTAACTTTTAGTACAATATGTATATCTAGTAAGAGAAGCAAAGAAGATCAAATAATGAGCCATTATTTGATTAAATCTGCATTTCAGTGTTTCCTTTTATTTATTTGATGCGTTTGTGGATTTTAAAGTGTATTTGGATTATTTCATGTTTTGGTGTTTTTAAAGTGTCTTTTCTTTGCTACTTTGTTTTCCTGTGAAGTACTTTAACTTACCTCATGCTTCAGTTATCAGAGAATATTCATTTACCTCATGAGAGTACCAGTTATTTGCACGTCAAGTTTATAATTTACCAATTAAAGCAACATTCGCAGGCTTTGTCTGCTTTCTTAATCGAAGAAACAACGTCTTCCCCAGTTTCATGTCTTCCTGGGAAAGACATTTATCCAAGGAAGACCTTAATCCAGGAGAGGTTTAATAAAATGACTGGATTTTTTTTCTCTTGCTTCCCTTGTTCCTACCCTGGAGTCAGGAAGCGAAAAAAAACAAAAAAACTAATTGAGTGTATAGAACTGTTTATTCTGTCTGTGTGCAGGAATGTGAAGTTCACAGGGGAAAAATATGCAACAACAAAACTTTAACTTCAATGTGCTGCAAAAAAAAAAACAACAACAAAAAACTGTGGAAATTAGATCCACGAGTTTTAATATGAACATAATGATATCAAGTAGTTAATGGAACGATATCTCAGTATTTTGTCTGCTTTTCATGGAAATAAATGAATAAAATGAAAAACAAATAAGTCAAACAAGAAATTTTTGAATTTTTCAATTTTAAAAGAATGTCTGGCTTAAAAGATAGCACTTTATTAATTTCACAAAGTAGATCTAAAGACATGCACAGTGAGTACAATATCCTGGACCATACACTCCTCCTCCTTCACAAACCACCGCTGAGTAATTACCCAAAGAAGTTGAGTCAGCTCCCTTCTGACTCACAAAACGAATATTATCTGCTTCATATACTTTCAACCATGCACCGTTATACTGAATGAGGAACAGGTGTTTGCTAGAACGTTTCAGATTTTTACTACAGACATTTTTGAGGGTTTTTTTTTTTTACTGCCTTAAATGTGTTTAATGAAACAACCGCAGCATTTATGCTTCTCTATTGATGGCCAGCATCAACATAAAGTAAATGTGAAACCTTCAGCTCCTCTGACTCGATACTTCGTGTTGTAATCTGACGTTTTGGAGAGATTAATCTACAACAGTTTTGCACACTTGTTTTGATTTTTTTTTTTTTTTTTTTTTTGCGAAATAACCAAATCTGGATAGCTAGCATTTATGAACATTGGTTTTCTAGTCTGGCTGAATATTCTGAAATTAATTTAGGTCTGGACTTTGACTGGGCCATCCTAACGCAGTCACAGATTGATCTACACCATTTCATTGCACCTATGGTTATGGTTGTTCACTAGAAAGTGATCTTCCACTTTAACTCTTCCACGTCCTTTAATAGTTAGAGTATAGCAATGCATCCATCTTGACATCAATGTATGTCAGTAAGACTTCATATGTATGCAACATAACTACAAACTCAAAGGTTTGTCACAGGGAGGGTGCCAAAAGATATAATTTGGAAGAAATTCAGCCTAATTTTACCAAAGTTACACAGTCTGTTTCTCAAGGGAGCAATGACGTTCACAAAATCATCTGTAGTGATGAACTCAATCTTCAAGATGATTTAGAGCAACAAAATAATATCCAGAAGGATATTTATAAAAGAAGGCGTGATGGAAAATTCAGAGAAGTCTGTAAAAGCTCTCAAATCCCAAAATTTGATGAACAAGTCTCAATAAAAGGTGTTATACCACCAACAAAAGATCTCAAGTTACAACCTTTTTATTCTGGCATTTGAGTGCATGTGCACGCAAGCACAAATTTGTCCGTGTGTGTGTAGGCGTGTTCAAAAAGTATGCTCGCGACTGTTACGTTGGTAGTGGGGGCTTCAAATTTTTGATGGTGTAGGAAATGGGGGCTCTCAGGTTGGGAGCCGCTGCTCTGAAGGATATGTTTTTTTTAGCTGCACCAGAGTGACTCAGAGGTCGACAGATGAATGGAAACACTGTAACTGTAGAGGAGGGTGTGAAGCAGGCCTCATTGGAAACATGAAGCAAAGCAGCTTTTGGACGTTTTATCTCGGCTGAATCACTACCAGAGACTGACTCAGTGGAGCTCATTGATTTTTCCTCTCTAATAAAGCTCTTTTGCACTCGCCGGCTTGTGAAGGTCTGTTTTCCCCCCTGCTGGCCTGTTTTTTTCATTCAATTATAACCGGACGTTATGTCACAAGCAGATGCAATTTGGTATCAAAACCAGCTGCGATACTAAATCAAAAAATTTTACATTGAAGTTTAAGGCCAAAGAAATAAATACAGAGTCACTGCTATAGTATTACATTGGCATAACATTAACTGTAGAGCAAACACTACACTAAAAGTCAAAATCTGCGCTGTAACATTTGCACTTTAACTTAGCAAATGGTGCAGCCCAGAACCAAATTCTTCTGAATTGAATTGCTGATGTATACTTTTATGTATTTATTTTTCAAGAATTTATATTGCTTGAGGTTAGATTTTTATTAATATTTAACAAATTGGATGGAGTAGCTTGTCAACACTTTAACAAGCTACTCCCCTTGGCAATCAACAAAGTATATTCTATTCTAACCCAGTCATTATAATTTTTTTAATAATTGAAAATAATATATTAATATATATATCACACATATATATATATATATATATTATTTATATATATATTGCTAGGGCTAGGAATTAAATTTTCTAAAATCAGATCTTAAAACGTTCTTAAAGGCAGTTTTCACACATCTTGATGTACAGCAGCAAAAACAAACAAACAAACAAGAAACGATTATATTATAAAATGGTTTTCCTCATGATAATTTCCAATTAGCAGAGGCAATTTGATCCACGTAGAACACAAGCTATAAATTGTCGATATTGAGCAAACTGAGGCACCAAAAGAGTTTGTATTTCGGATGATTTACACTGAGAATATTGAAATCTGGATTTAGCGTTTCATACCCATATGGAAGCTGGTGTGTCTAGAGCGGGCATCAAAGTTGTGGCATGCAAAGCGAAGCCATCTCCAAAGCAAAGAGTCAAATGATAACTGGAGCCAGACAGTCAGTCAAAACAGTACATAAAAGTCAGCACATAGAGGATGACTTATAAATGTGTTTTACAGCTTTATCAGCCCTTGTTGGACTTTTACAGAGGTTCTACCGTAGGCTCACAGGAGGCCAAGTGGTTAGGCTGTGCAGTTACATGTGGGGTAAACAGATGTTATTGTTGGCACTAATGAGAAGATGCCCTCATTGGTTCCGTGATATCTGTATGTGCCATCAGGACATAGATGGGAAACTTTCCATCATTAATCATGCCAGTCACACACACAGTCTGCCAGAAGAAAAAGATGGCTGTACTTGGAGTGGCACCATAACCGTAATGTCTGGACTGGTGACGCACAATGATGTATTCTGTCCAGCAATGACTGTTTATCCATCTGGACTTGCCAAAGCAGAGAACCGATCCTACCAGTGCTTAAAAGACACAAACTGACTTTTGCTTCTGACCTCATTGTGTGGGGAGTCATAGGGTGTTGACTTCTTACTCTGGTACAGTCTTTCAGCTAGAAAACACATGGCTTGTGTGCCTACATCCTGCCAGTGCCTGTTGATCTACTGGGAAGTTTAGAAATGTCTCTGGCTTACAGAGAATGGTTAAAAAATGAGAGAGCAAACTGATGTAGCCAGGAAAAGCTACACTGATGAAAATGTGTTGTTGATGCCAAAGGAAAATGGGCAGCTTGATCAGCCAATCAACCACTTATAACAATCAAGGGAGGCAGTATACCCTTTTAGCAAACGCAACACATTAGTTAACCTTGAAACACAGAGGCAGAACAGTCAATACAGTCGGCACAAGCTCACAAACACTGGACAATAACAGATTGAGAAAACATTGCCATTTATATGGTACTCATTTATGTGGTAAAATCAGAATTGGGTTGAACTTAATGAAGGTATGGATCCATCATATTGTGCAGGTATTGGTGGTGGATATTTTCATGGCACAATTTTGACCATTAGTACCAACTGAGAATCATAAAGCACTAAAACTTATCTTAGTGTTGTTGCTGACCATGCTAACAGGGTACCAATCGTCTACACCAGCAGTTTCATGCACCATGTCAAAAGACATAATACAAAACCTGGTTTGTGAACCCATCCATGACCTCACTGTACTCCAATGTCATATCAGATCTTAATCAAGAAGATTTTGGGATGTGGTGGAACATGAGATTTGCGTCATGGGTTTGTATAGATGACAAACCTCCAGAAAGTGTGCAATGCCTTGATGTTAATATGGACCAGAACCTCTGAGTAATGTTTCCGACACCTCACTGCATCCATGCCACAAAGGTTGGATTTTGTGGAGGCAAAATGGGGTTTAATCAGGTCGAATCAAGTGTACTTAACAAGATAAAGAGTAAAAGATTAGGAATGCTGAAGGGGTGTCAACAAAAAAATAAATAAATAAAAAAAATATATAAAAATTTAGTTTAAAAAAACAACAAAAATATCATCATGTGAATTTTCTCTAAACATGTATTATGTATATATACTTTGTATATTTGGCAGAGTTTACACAGATTTCTGCTAAACACAGGAAGTAGAAATCTTAAAGTCTCAATATTTCTCATCCTGAAGATGAGAACAACGCTACAAACAAAGACTCTTGCTCTTTTTTTTTTTTCCAATCAATCTGCAATAAAAAAATAAAACCCAAACTTTTTGGTGGGTCAAATGCGCAGATCTGATCTGATATTAAAAAGTACTATTTATTTCAATATTGTTGCTGTCTGTGTATCTGAATTGGTTGGCTGTGTGACAATGATAATGACGAAGTGCAGGATTAACTAAAGCAGAGAAATGTCAACGTTAATGTTAATTTATGTAAATATTGGCTTTCGGCATGACAGCAATCTCAATATCATCGCACATTTTCATTTCTGCGAGTCCCTACGTTTTACAGATACAGCAGTAACTGGAGCAGCTTGTTGTTTGACTAAACTGCGTAATTCTGCATCTGCTGACAGGATTTAAAAGGGGGCCCAGAGAACCAAACATGTCCAGGCAGGCCGCTGATTCTAAGTAAACACAATGTAAACCTGTAGGCAAATCTTAAATCATGACTTTAAAAGGCCTTTGAAGTAAATCCGATCACTTAGGAGGGCTTGTATCTTCAGCTGGGTAGTCAGAGGGGACATTGTCTTAGCTTTACTACGTGGTTGCACAATGCAATGGCAAGAACCTCCATTGTGTTACTGTTGCAAGAGTTTCACAGAAATGCCTTCTGGCATCAGTGCAAGCAAGTTGCTTTTAGAATGTTGTTGAAATAATCGTTGTGTAATGAAACTGTAAATCATTTCAGGTCCTGTTACTACAGGTAAACAGATCCTCTGAACTATTTACATATTTAGTAGGAACACCTTCTTCTGATTAAGGAAACAGAAAAATAAAAAAACGTAACCTACCTGTTCTAGCTTAAAGATGTGCTGGTTGAAGTAATGTTGAAGACGCTCGTTGGCAAAGTTGATGCAGAACTGCTCGAAGCTGTTGTTCTCGTAATCCTCGAAACCGAAGATGTCAAGAACGCCGATGGACAAGATCTGAAGTACAGGAAGAAGAGAAAGAAATGACCAAAATGGACGTTTTCCATTTGGAATGTGCTGAAATCTGGGTCAAAAAGTTCCAATTTTATAAAATGTGAATTTTCTTTGTTTAAAAAAGAAAATAAATAGAATTTTGAATCGCGAGGGCTTCCGTTTCATTTTACCTTGGTGGTCTCCTCCAGGTCTTTATTATTCAGCAGAGCGTGGTTGATCCTGAAGACAATCCAGTCAAACAGAGCACTGTACAGAGACTTGGCCATCGAGTCTCGCACCGTACCAGCCTAAGAGGAGGAGGAACGCAGTGCAACACTCAGCTAGAGTCCGCTGATAAATGCACAGAGCGATCTAACCTATTATTGGTGTGCTCATTTTTAAAGACTACTTGATATATATATTTATTTATTTTTTTTTCCCCTCCAGGGGGTCTTTTTGTGGGCTCTAGTGTCCCTTATATGACAGTAGGCTGACAGGAAAGGGGGAAGGAGATAGTGGAAGACATGCGGCAAATGTCGTCTGGTCCGGGAATCGAACCCACGACGGCCGCGTCGAGGACTCAAGGCCTCCAAATATGGGTCGCGCTATCCCCTACGCCACCACAGCACGCCCAACTATTTAATATTTTAAGAATGTTTGGGATACTGAAACATTAATTACACAGCACAAAAAATATGCATCTCCCTTCAACTTTTTTCAGAAACTGCATTTATTTAGGCTTTATCTGGAAAACAACAACAAAGTCGTAAAGCACACAAAGCAAAGTTAATTTATAGAGCAATATCCAAAGCTTTTCTTAAAACTTCCTTCAGTCCATCATTTAAAGTACTAAACACTAAACTCCTCGTCACATTCGTCACCTGGTAAAGACCAGATCCTATTAGTGTCTCTACACTTGATTTTATTCTATTCCGATAATAACAATCACCTTTTCCTGCTTCACGCAGAACGAGCTAAACTTTCTGACATTTAGATTTCAAAAATGGCACCCAGACTATTTTTAAATTAGTGTAGCAAACAAAAATATTTTTGCTTCCCCAAACTGAAACTCTTTTCGCCTTATGTTATTATCTTTTGAGATTCTGATCTTATTTCCTTCTTCCAAGTCAAAATTAAATGATTTAAAATCTAAATCTGCTGAAGATATGAATTATTTTGGTTATTAATCCAGTATTTATAACCTCCATTCACAGGCTGAAAAAAAAAATCCACTAACAGCAGAGTAAATCTGAAGGGATTTAGAGTGAATCTATTGTTCGCATCAACCCATATTTGTCGATGCAATGGCAGAATTTAGGTTCCTGTAGATTTCGATTTACTGCTGGCACTGTTCAAATTTCCTCTCTGGCGGTGGGAGGGATGCATAAAAAGTTTCTGCTTTCTTTTTTTTGTCTTTAAACATACATGTAGTTAATCTTTTAAAATGCTTGGTGACCCTTTCTTTGCAAGGCTAAGTTTAAAAATCGAGAAGCAAATTGTAATGGGGCTCCCAGCTTTTGAGTTTTAACGAAGGAGTCGAAATTTAAGACGCCATCCCTGAGTCACCCCTGGAGTTCACTTCAAGACACATCTGTGTTAGACATTAGAGCTCGGCAATCGGTATCTGACTTTGTGGCAGCTTTTGAATTCAACAGTCATAAAATATACTGAAAAATGGGATCAGAATATCGAGAATAAAAGTGATTTATATGACAGGGTAAAATATAAAATTCAGACGACTTTGAAGAGTTTTTTTTATTTTATTTTTTTTAAATGTTACATTTCTGCCTTAAAAAAATCAAGCTTTTGAACTTTCACCTGACAATAAATCCCCTCAACATAGTCATGTCATGTCTCCAATTGCTCAATATGGATTCATGACAATGTATAATATATTGTAAAAACTATAAAAGGCAGAAAGGAGAAAACGCACCGACAGTGGGAACTGGGCCCAGATGAGAACAGTGCAGACTTTCTGCCATGCTGCATTGTGTCACAGCAGAAAGTCCCACAAACACTGCAATACACTCTGATGATTCTTCTGTATTTGTGATAACAGCTGCATTGTTATTTTATTGAAACAGTGTGATTCAATGAAATGAATCACACAATCAAATATTCTGGGAAGATTTGACCTTCCTGTAACACAGAGTACAAACCGCAGAGCAGCTTCCTCACAGTAAAACCTCCCTTCCTCGAAATAATTAACCAGACTGTTTATTTAGCACACTCACACCAAATATGTCTTCACTACGCCAGGAAGGAAATTACCTTTCTGCTTTAGAGATCTGAGAGCTTTTCGTTACTGGAAGGAAGGATGATGTAAAGCATTCACGATCGAGACCAAAATGGAGAGAACGTACGAGTTGACGTCTTTTAAGTTTAGTTTTGCATTATTGCAGTCAAAAGGGAATGAGACTGTGGGAGCAATATTTACACAAAGACCACCCAGTGAGCTCCCATAGCAGTCACTGTTTGTTAATTTAGAACGACTCCTAAGTATCCAGCACGTCATTACGAGCTTTGGTGGGAATATTTAACACAACATTGGATTTCTGGGATGCCGAGACACAGTAAGGATGAAAAATTGTGTCTATATTGTTGCAAATATTGAGAGTAAAGTTGAAATAGTTGCTAGAATCTGTCTTTTCTGATGCCTTTAATCTGTAGACTGTGATGTGTGTTTATTTTTAGAGTGTATATCTCAACAAAAAGTATCTATTCCCTTCTCCTTGAGCATGCTGAAAGACTTTGTGATGTGATGATGATATGGGTGTGTGTGTGGCTGCAGACTGAGCAAGCCAGCAGGAGGAGATCCGGTGCTGGTGCACCCTGTTCTGTAAACACGGCCGGGTCAGATTCAAAAAGACCCGCAGCTACGATGAGAGGGCAGACCAGCTCCCTTTAGTAGAACAAGAAGAGGCTCAGACGTACAACTGAGCGAGCAGCTTTGTCTCTGTTCGTTAAACCAGACACAAAATATGGGTTACACTGTACTAACTTTGCAGAAAGTATCGTGAAATGAATCTAATATCTTCAGCATTTTGTACTTTCTCAGCCCAAAAGTTGCGAGGGAACTGATTTCTGCCTGACGACAACCATTAGAAATAAAGAAGTAAAGAATGATGGCCATTATTTCACCTGTCTAAAAATAACAAGTGTTGATATAAACAGGAAGAAGGGTTTCTAAGACACTTCAGGGGATGATTTGAAGACCTAGCTTCCCTCCAAGCGTCCTCTGACGACTTCAGTTCGCGCATGACCAATCTCAGCTCTACAGCGTAGGACCAATACTTTCATACTGACTCAGAAATCTGCTAAGCTTAAAACAAAAATGTCCAGGACGTTTATTCAAAATCTATTAGGTGTTTGGGGAAACTGAAAAGTAGCTGTAATCTCACCTCAGCCAACTTGTAGGGAACAATCAGCTTCTCTCCCACCGTCACCGTCTTCCTTGTTGTCAGAGCTTCGAACAGCATCTCCTCTTTGACCTGGTGGCAACACAGACAATGGATCAAAATTGTGACTTTCCTGCCACTTTCTATTAGGTTTGCCCTGATTGTGGTTTCTTTGAAAAGCCTCACTTGCAGATTTTTTTTTTGTCCAAGAAGTCGCTAAATATAGTGACAAAGTCGCTAGCTTGCCAACAGTGGGGTGACTTGGTAACCATCCCCATAGTAAAACACCGAGCGATGTTAGGAAAAGAACCATGTAGATGCAGACGTGACCTGGCGGGAAGGTCTAAGAGTCACGTCTCTCTCATGGCAGAGCAAACGTGGAGAGTGGCTGACTTTCAGATCTTTGTGTAGGTAGATAAAATCTATTTCATATGTAGGTAACGGCCAATCGCCAATCCCCCAAAATTAAGAAAATTGGGGGTGACTTATTGGTACTTTCTAAGTGTTAATCTGCTTATTACTCTAGCCATCCTGTATCCATTTATCAATCCAGCTGCACATACATTCAGCTGTTTTTAAATCCATAAGTTTGTGTATTATTAATACATCCATTCTTATTTAGACCTACTAATTAATTCATTTGTCTGCCAATACATCAATTTGTTTGACCATCACCCATTTCTTTGAACGTGTACTTAAAATTCACTATTTGCACATTTTGGATTTCATTTTTTTTCTAAAAACAGCTCAAGTGCTTAAAGAAAGAAAAAGAAAACTCAAATCATTTTTGACAGTAAATTTAAGTTTTTTGGTGTCTGGAAAATGAGCAATTTCAAAAATGTTCCAAATGATACTATGGGGTTGCTATGGTGGCACTGCTCCACCATAGCAACCCCAGAAAAGCCGAGCCCATCACCTAGCAATACAATCGAAAATCAAGCCCATTTAGTCAGCTGGCTTTACTGCTGTAAGAGCTGTATAATGGCTGCTGGAAACAGCAAGTGTTTTGTCTTTGACTTACCATTCAGAAAACACTGGGATGTGCAGGAAGCTCTACCTCTGGTTTACAAAGAGGTACTGTTGTGCAATTGTGCATCTGTTTGCAGCCATTGTCATGTGTGAATGTAAAGGATGAGTGGGAGGTAGAATTTAAAGTGACAAGAGGACTTTAAATTCTGAAAGGAGCTCAAAATAGGCAGAACTGACCAAACTAACATCTCATCATTTAAGAATGATTTTGTGCAAAACATTTAACTAGTTTATTTTGTATAGACCTATCCTGATCTGTTCAAGAAAGTAAAGCAGATAATCCTTAACAAAAGCAGTGAGGATTTAAAGGTAGTTTCAGGTAAGAAGTAGAGTAAAACTCCTCTGCCGTACCTCCAGCAGCTCCGAGACAACAGGCAGCACCTCAGGGTTACAGATGTCGATGGAGTCATCCCTGTAGGTCTTCCTCTTGTAGCGAATGTTTCCCAGGTGAAGGATGGCCGACAGCAGAGAAAAGATCCTGTTTCACACACCGTGGACAAACGGAAAACAATTTAACCCCGGTAAGAAAGCGTTAGGAAAGGAAAGTCCCACTGAACGGCGGTTTTCCTCCATCACTCACTGTTTGCGCGTGGCAGGGAGGAAGCCCACCATCTCCATGGCCAGCTGGAGCCTCTCAAAGTCATGCTTCAGGTCCTCTCCTTCGACGGTGAAGCAGTCCTACAAGAAGCAGAGCCTGGCTGTTATCAGCCTCTACATCCACGGGGAGCTATCAGGGCTAATGGCAAATTACTGTGAGCTCACTGACGTCCACTCGACCTTAGAGTGTCATCACACTTATCGCAAAAAGAGGCTTGGAATAGATCTTTGGAGTTTACTTTGTAACTGGACAGAAAGAGCCAGGTTACCTGAAGGAGTCAAAATAAGTGGCCCATGACAGAGCAGGCTATGATTAGCACTCTCTGGGTCAAACTAGCACTCCCGCCTGATGTGCAGAGTGACTTGTGTGCACATGGAGTTGAAAATCTGGCCTGGCTTCCTCCTTAAAACGATTCCACAGAAATTTGGCGAGTCGTCAAATTTCTGTGGAATTTGATGAGCGGGGACGTGATTTATGGCATTGTTTGTGTTTAAGTGATGTATGACAAACTAAAATAGCAGGAAGGAGAAACAGGAGGCGTTTGTCTTTAGACAACAGCAGCAACGTGTGGAAAAAGGTGCAGATTTAAGGTCATGATTGTATGTAGCCGATGCTAAATTAGCACTGTACAGCACTTACGCTAAAATCATGTAGACACTGCAATTATGGAAAGAAAAAAAAAGAATCTGCCATTCTAATACTGTTAACGTAAAATGCTTAGCAGCCAAAAACAGTTCAAGCAACATGAAATTGTGGCTGAATCTGGGTTTGTTTGTTTATGAGCGGAGGATAAGCTAACCACAAAGTCAGCATAGCTTCAACAAATTCATCATAATCCAAAATCTTCAACTGCAGCAATGATCACAAACCGTCACTCACTAGATTCAATCAATCGGAGCAGAAACTCCGACTGACATTACCGCAGAAAGAAACCACCGATGAAGGCTTTGTTGTTTCTTTTCAGTGAGTCAGACTTCCTTCTGATCCTTTAAAAGTGTTGTTGATCAGCAGTTATCCAGATTTCCTGAAGGTCTGTGAAAGATTTTTTTTTTTGTGACTTTGCATGACTTCATATTTTCTTCTCAGTCATCTTTTGCCCATTGCAGCATTTTGTGGGACATGTGATGGAACAAAATGAAGTAAAAAAGTGGAGAACAAATGAGGAAGTTCTACAGTGGATGATTGGAAAGCTGCGTCTTTAGCAAATAGTAAAGATTCATCATTGTTTAGTTGATTAACTATCAGCATACTGGTGTTATTATACTATTTAAGATCTGCTAAGGTGTGCTATCTGATATTTTTTTACTGATTTTACTAAAATATGTTGGAACAGATTGTTTAGTTGTGGAACAGATCAGGTTGTCTCAACACAATATGGTTTGTCACAGGAGATTAGGAGTCTAGATAACTCATAAGTTATATTTAAATCCTCGCTTTAGCTAATTCACACCTTCCAACTATTATTTTCATACCATTGTACCCAAGTATTGGGTATAATTTCTCGCTGTAGTTTAGCATCAAGCTATGACTCTCATAGGGCTTCATTTTATTCTATATTATAAAATTTATCCCGGTAGTAGATATTATTCAACGGCTCAATGTCACATTTCCTTGAAGCAAATTCAGTAGAGAAAATTACTCTAAATGATTCGTTGTCGGATACAAAAGGGTTAATGACTCAAAACTGCAAAAGTACAAAATGGCAAAAGATTATTTCAATTACAAAAAAAAAAATAAAAAATCTGAAATCTCCTCGACTTTATAATAATTTCAGGCACTGTACTGAAACAGCCTGAAGAATTATTAATCAAAACATAAAAATAAATATTGTTGTTTCCCCAACACTTTTCTAAAGTTGTACATGTTTACTTACATTTTTCATAATGTGAAATAAATATTACACAAGGACATTTACGATAAGACGGTGCACTTTAGCAATATTTTAAAGTGGAAAACGAGAGTGGGGGAAAAACAGAAAGGAGAGAACACAAATATCAAATACACAACCAATTACAAGCAATCGTTTTTGATCACTAACCTTCACCAATCCAGCATTTCCACAGTGAGTGTTAATTCACTCAGGTCTAGAAACTGAACAGATATGGGTCATTTTACCAGGGTCATGTTTCACAAAGTTATGTTTTCAAAATTGCTAAAATGCTTAATCACTTTGCTTTTGAGATTTTAAAGCCCCTTTCACGCAAGTTTTGTCTGGCTGCATGGTGTATAATGCTGCACACTTTGGGTCAGCTGGCTGAAAGACAAACTGGTTGTTCCATAATCATAAATAGAACAATGTTTTAAAATATATCTGGGTGCATAAAACAAGTCAGTAATGAGTACATGAGTGGATTAAATGCTCTGTTTACAGTTGAAATACTGGACTGGGAATGATCAAATTCAAAACAGGCAGAGAGAGCTACTGTGACTAGACATACCAGCATAACTTAGAGAAGCAGCACAACGGAGGGGAAGGCAAAAACAAACCGAGCTAAAATAAACACAAGTCAACACAAACAAGGAAATACCCCAAACAGCAACAAAAGCAGTGAAGGAGAGGAGCTTTGGGGAGAGGGTATGCAGGAAAGGTCTGTCTTGCTCCCAAAGCGTTCAGGTGACATCAAATCTAATCTCCCACCCCCAAACGGTGCAGATAGTCGACACTCAGCTGAGGCTCATATACTGACCGGTTCACTCTCACAGTAACTGTCCCAGTGCGGACGGCTGCTTGTCTTTGTCATCTGGAAATGTTAGGGCAGAGTTCACAGGCGGCGAGGTCAGGGTTAGACGGCGGCATGTCAACAGAGAGGCTCAGAGATTTCAACAGCAGGAGAACGACCAGCTCATCACAGTGCAGATTAATGCTTATTGGATCTGACTGAATAACATGATTAAAAGCGGAGGAGTAAACATCCATACACAGAAACACAGAGCAGATATTAGAGACAAACGGGGAAGAAAACAGGTAAACACATCCTTTCGTAATCACAACAAATTATGAATTAATGCCCGTCTTAGCCATGACTTTTTTATTTTCTGTTCATAAAAATGTCTAAACAAAATAAATTAAGATTATTATGATAAAAAAACATGATTATTCTAATATAATTAATTTATAACAGAGCACAATGTTTCATGTATTACACAAGAAGACTTTTAAATTCACCTTCAAGTCCTGTTTTAAAATAAACCAAATCCAAAAAATTTTCTACAAACCAACCTGCTTTATCTGTGCGTTCTGTCGCTGCTTCCAACATCACAAATTAATCAATCAATCAATCGTTGAACTCTTTGCTGTCTCATAACCACATGGAAAACAACATGTGCAGTACATTTCTAAAGTCAATTAGTGAGTTCATCATCACTGGACCATCATCTCTCCGTTTATTAATCCATATAAATATGAATCCATCTGCTTTTCACTCCATCTATCTATAGGTGCATCTGTTTGTCTATCAATATTCATCCATACATCCATCTATACATACTATGCATTTTCTTTGGGTGTAGTATGTAAAGCCTGAAGTCTACACAAATATTTGTGATGAATACATAGTTAACATCACGCATTTATGAAAAAAATGTGAATTTCAAAATAAAAAATGCATAGAAAGTGCAGTCAAGACACGACTTTGCAGTTTAGAAATGATCGCTACTGGAGAAAGAAATGGAAACTGGGAAGATGAGAGTGATACGGAATATGTCATTTCATGTAAATCTGTAGTTTTGCAAATTAAAATAAATAAAAAAAAAATTTTTTAGAAAACTGGCAACACGAATTATGAAGGTTGTGCGTTTGTAAATATTTGAATCATTACTATATAATCGTCAGAGCTTGCACTTAAAACAAGTCGCTCAAATATAGTTTTTTATTAACACTAAAACAAACGGGCTGCTTTAATTTAAAAATGCAGAACCCACAAGGCTTAACCTGAACAAACATTAATTGAACTGCATTTCTGGTTGCAGGAACAAATTTATGTTAAGAAAAATCCAAGTGACCCTAAAGGACACACAATGAAAACTGACAAAAGAAACTGCAATATGTCTGGACGGCGTGTCACAGCTGGTCCGGTGGGGATAAAGGAAATCAAAAATGAGCTCTTTCCATTTTAAACTCCACAAAACAATGCGCTGAAGTAAACCAGCAGGATGTGAGCAACATGCAGCACACGAATGTATCCACATGTTTGCATGTGAACGCCGGTGGCTGGGAGGAATGGGAGGAATTCCCTGCTCTCCTCTGCGTAGGAGGAGGAGGAGGAACCAGGTCCCTGGTTGTCATATCGTGACTACGAAAGCCCAGAGGCGAAGAGGCAACAAGTTTTATAGGACATTCGCATTCCGTATGTTTCATGTGTTTTTATGCGAAACTCGTTTTTGTGGCAAGGAACACGACAAAGCTTTTTTTCCCCCTTCCTCTTATCCCGTTTTATGAGTCAGAAAGCATGTGCTAAAACCTACCTAACACATATGCAGAAGCTATTCTCACAAATACTCCCTCTAAAGTAAAACAAACAAATTAAGCGGCTTGTGTTGTGGAAGCAGATGAGAGAATTAAGACGGTAAATATTCATGAGCTTGGGAAGGAAAGAGTAACTAGTTTGTGTTAAAAAGCCACCGAGAGCGTTTCCGTTGTGTCCCGACTTTTTGTTTTCCTGCGCCTGGACCCTGAAAATGATGAGCTGATGGCAGAAAAACTGAACAGAAAGTATGCTCAACACATGGGAAACATTTATTGTGCTATAAAAGCCTCTACCTGACTGAGGTAATGATATTCTTCAGGCTTCTTGAGGTGAAAGGCTTTTCTTTCTTCTTCACTCGATCCTGCCAGCAGGTAATAAAACACGTGGTAGTTTCTAAGAAAAATAAGAGGAGGAAAGAAAACACTTCATAAATATATAGATGGATGATTAAGTAAATAGTCTCGGAGCCCAGAAACACTTTCACTAAAACAGTGAAAAAGTCTTTATATCTTTTTTTAGTAGTTTGAAATCCTTCGTTTTCCATCTCTGCAAAAATTAATCAGTTATTTGGTGAAATAGGTGAAACTGCTCACAGTGCAAGCAAGCAGTTTCACCTTAAATTTACAATACTCCCATTTAAAATTTAACAAAGGCAGCAATCTCCTCAGATTTTTGATTTGTGGTTATATTGTGAATTTTTTAACATACTGTTCTTACACTTTTAAATAGGATTTTTATGCTATGGAGTGCAACACCCTAAAATTGCATGCATTTGTTCATGTGTGTCAGACATTCTGGATCCAATCTCAGTGTAGATACGCACTTACCGCTCATTGTGCTCTTGATAGACCAGTCTCGACTTCTCCAAGAGGTATTTTTCTACATACGCCCTGTAAGAACAGAACAATAAAAAAATACAGCTGAGACCAAATTTCTTCAAGTCCTCGGATTAAAATGGAAACTTATTCTACCATGAAGATTATTTTTGACTGGAAACGAGTGACATCTCATAAAATAAAAATAGAAATATGAAAAAAAAAAGACATCTTGAAAATTATGTGTACTATGCAGTAGGGTTGTTACAATCCGATGTTGGAAATCGGTCCAATATCAGTGAAAATAATAAAAAAGTGCATCGGATCATATGGGCCTGCATCTTAAATCTTCGATGTAAACCTGCTGATAGAGGCGCTCCGCTCCAGAATTCCACTCCAGCATTTCTAACCAGCAGCACTTGAATCCCGAATGCAGAATCATCGTTTGTTAATAAATCGATCAGTCGTTCTCATACTCATTGTTGTTGACTATGGTTCTCTGAGTAATATCACTCGATCAAGCCTTTTCTAACATTCCACGCTACAAAACAAGTAATAAAAGTATGTTTGATTTGTGCCAATATTATATCGGGTCAATATTAGTATGGGCCAATACTCAAAGCTGCAATATCTGAATCGTATCGGAAGGGAAGAAGTATCGGGGACAGTCCTACTACTCGAGAAAAATCTTTGTTGGCAATACTGCAATCAAACTTTTCTTTTACTCTCTAGCCAGCCTCTTTTTCACCTGTACAGGGTTTTTCTTTGACTATTTGGTGATAAGACCACTTTGCCATCACCCTAATTTTTAGACCTATAATGCATTATTTAAAAATCAATGCAAAATGTAATAAATCCTTGAAGTTATTTTGCAGTACTTTCTGCCGCATATGTAACAACATCACTACATTTTGTGTCTATTACTACCAAAAGCAGCGGTAGTAACTTTTCTTTAAAAATGACAATGGGGCGAATTATGAAGTAAACAATCACAAATTGTTCATGTTCATCCTAATTATTATACTTTAAATAACAATCAGGTTGTAGATCCTATATGCATTTAAATTGAAACTTTTGTCAATAAATCCCAATTGTTTGATCCTTTAGTTGCCTTTTCAGTTTCATATCCCAAACTACCAGTATTAACCGACATACCAATCAAGGTGAATTGATCCAAAATGGATTTGATCGCAGTTTGTCTGAATTATTACATAATGTGGTTTTAATTATGTTTTATTACATCTTAAAGTCTGATTTTATTACATACTGCGGTGTTGCTACATAATGAGATGTTACAAGTTTCCTTCACAGAATCTCTGTCAGATTCAAGTCAGGATTCCTGCTGAGCCACTCTCAAATATCACGACTTGCAGACACATGTTGATCAAATTAAAAGGTCAGATTAAACATTCAAATCTACCATTGGCAAACAATTTGTGCCCAACGTTAGCTATGTAGAAAAAGTAGGTTTGCAGAAAGCGGTAAATACTTGTCCTCCTTACCCTCTCACAGTGCCGCTCTCCTGGTAGTTCACCTGAATGAACTTGCCAAAGCGACTGGAGTTGTTGTTATGTGCTGTTTTTGCATTCCCAAACGCCTGCGGGGAGGAGGAAACAAAAAGATGCGATCAGATAAAAAGAAAACAGACAAAACTGTAATTTTCTTTTTTATTTCACAGAAGTTAGTGGCAGAGAGGGTCAGGTTGTGAGTCGACTTTAGGTGTGGACAGTCTTTATGCGAATCGAGTGTGGAGAACGTTCAGCCTCATGTCAGATTACCTTG
This sequence comes from Gambusia affinis, assembly GCF_019740435.1. Classification (NCBI taxonomy): domain Eukaryota; kingdom Metazoa; phylum Chordata; class Actinopteri; order Cyprinodontiformes; family Poeciliidae; genus Gambusia; species Gambusia affinis. Next base: position 25,137,329 of record NC_057869.1, on the reverse strand, counting down.
AGGTGATCAAGGTTAGAGAGGTTGGTGCAGCAAAACTTTGACGGCTCGGTTAAGACAATGTCATTCTGACGGAGATCAATAACAAATTGCCAGGATGTCTTAAAGAAGGCGTCGGACAAATTGCCAGAGGAAGACTAAAGAAGGGCCAACAGGATAAGAGGGAGTCTTCAGTGAGTAATGAGATCCATGTGGCCGTGTGGAACATGTGTAGTGGTGGTGCTGCAATAAGACAAGCCAGTATTTCCCCTCACAGCTCTGTTTTTGTTGTATGGCTGCCTGGAGGGGAAGTAAGCTTTTTTTTTTTACCATATATAAACCCCACAGTTATTTGTAGCTCCACCACAAGTAAACAAATTCCTCTGCGAAGCACTAAGAGCTGTCTAAAGCCTCTCGTCTGTGAAAAGGGAAAACACCCCTCCCTGACCTCGCCCTTCACCGAACGCTGCTTACAAACTCGCTCCAAGAAATAGCTCCAGCTGTAATAAAGCTATGACCACTCACTATTTGACCCAATACGACCAGAACAGATTAAAAGAAAAATATCCTCACATTTATTTATTTATCCCAGTATCCCAACCTGCAAACTAAATAATGGTGTGCAGCAAGACAGCAGCATTAAGTGTGGAGAAGACTAGTTAAAAGTAGCTAGCATATCAGGAGATGATGTTTTACAATGCTCACTGGTGCGGTAGCCTGGTAAACAAAGTGTAGTCATTTATTCTACGCTTCACTTCATACAGAAGGTCTGGAGTCTAAACCTTTGAGAAATGATTGCTTGCTGCAGGCATTTAACTTTTAAATGTTACCAATCGCTAACGTTTGGCTGTGAAGTATGTAATGCACCAGTTTGATGCTACGATGCTCACCGGAAATTGCCTGCACTCTGAATAACCATCTGCAACTGTCGTTAACGTTTATTCAATATTTGGAAGCGTGGCCAACACATACTGAACGGTTTCATTCACTTCTTCCACTGCCATTGCTTAAACCACAGGCAGACTACAATTCCAAAAGTCAGCATTCACAACTTCTTCAGTTTGCTGATTGGCCCGGTTCTACTGGAGGAATCGAGGTCAATGGGAGAAATCTCAGACGGAGCAGTGAAGTGAGAAGAGAACTGAGTAGGAAGGCAAAGGTCAGGCTAATGGTCACCATATTTGAAGTGCTGGAAGAAGTTCTCCTGGTGTTACACCAGTAGATACCATACTATCAAGACAAACTTTGTTTACCACCAAGCTAAAAAACTTTAAAATTCTATTGGCCCACAAGGTCAAAATGAAGAACAGAGATCATATCTCTGCACGCCATGTGGCGCCGATATTTCCAGAGGTGCTTGCTGTTCATGGCACCCTCTCTCCTTGAACTGAGCTGACCTCCCTGGTTCAGTGACTGCAGGTCAGACGGGGACAGACTAGCAACAGTTTCGTAGCTGATGATAAAAATTTCCAGCATCTTTAGCCAATAAAAACCAAGCAGTGCAGCTCTCCTACTGTCGTCAGCTCACAGACCCCAGGTATTGGGAGCATTTCTGGGTTTTTTGTTAACATTCAGCAGGAAGCAGGATGTGGAACAACTAAAACACAGAGAGCTGATTTATGTTTGAGCTCCGGTTCGTTCTTTCACCTGCTCTCTGTAGCAAAGGTGAAGAAATCCAGATTCCTAACGCATGAGGAAATAGCTGGACGGTATTTATGCCTCAAATCATTTGCAGAAGATCAATTAAGCAATCAATAAATAAATTAAAAAAAATGCGTGAATCAAGTTGAGAGATCTCAAAGCAAAGTTCTGATTTCAGAAACTTCTCCTTAAAAGACAAACATTTTAAATGGTTCTGCAAGCTAACTACAACGATGCATATGTGTCCAGTCTCCTTCCTGCATGGCCTGTCAAGAACTATTTAGGAACCTCTCTGTCACTACAGTCCAAAACTACAAAGCATTTGGGTAAAATAACACTAATAATAACATTTTTAAAAGATTATAATCTTCCCTGCTCTCGGTCCCACAGTGTTAGTGGGACAGCAGGACTGACTGTGTTTAGACAGACATGATTCCCACCACTTCAGTTACTCTAACGGGTCAACAACATTATTCTTGGCCTCAGACCACAGATCGGCAGAGCAGTGACAGACTTGAGGCGGTGCCAGGGTGTTCAGGGTGTAATGTGTCTGAGTGCAGGCTCACAGTCAGAGACGCTGCCACCAAGATGATGTTAAAAAATAAATTAAAAAACCCTGCATGTCTGGCTATGAATCAGTCATGCTGGGATATGATTTTTAGTTTTGCGTCAGAATTAAAAGTAATTTCCCCCCGCACCCCTTTCTCTGATCCAAAAGACATCAACGCAACATAATTTTAATCCAGCACCTCATTTCCAAATCAAAAGCTATTTATGCCAAAGACAGAGGCTTTCTGTGCTTTCCTAAACTAACATCTTGTAAGTGCATGTCATGACCTGAATTTATTTCTCAACATAACAGAGGAAAAGTGAGTCGCGCGACTCTTCCAAACCTGCATTTGTCTGGGATTTTTTTGGGCTGTTTTGGCTTTTTTACATATCTATTCTTTGTTTTTCCTTCTGATCTTTTAAAACAGGCATACATTAGTTTAAGCTTCTACAGTACAGTACGGTTACTGTATGTTTATGCAACGATACTCTGAACATTTCTATATCAGGTTTACTGGAGACATTCTCAGTTTCTCTGTGGATTTTGGCTCTTTTTCACTCAATTTCAGCCATTTCAATTTTGACAGATCTTTATTTTTTATTTTACTAAACTAAAATAAAAAAAGCTAAGTAAATGCTGTTGAATTGTTCTTTTCTGAACTGATAATTGTGGGACTTCTTCGCTTAACTGCATTTAACAAACAAGAAATGATTTCTCAGGATTTGACCTGCTCATTTCCATCGTTGGTTGGTTGGTGTATTTGTCCATATTAATATTTTTATACTAAACACTTGACTTAAGACTATAAGTTATTAATACAAATTCTAACATGTGTTACTACACATGAAAACCACTTTGTAAAGAAGCTACTTAAGATGGGATTTTAAATGTCAGAGGGTTAGTTTTAGTCAGTTCGGCAGCTATAGATTGATTTTTTTGTCGTAGTTCTGCAAATTTTGTCCCCCAGTTGTTATTTTTATCATTTAAAAAATTTTCTTTGTTTATATACTTATAAATAAGTAAAACATCAGCTAAAGCCAAAGTGTGCTTCAAAGGAAATCTTTAAAGCACAATCAGAAAATATGCAGAACTATTGACAAAACCCTTTTTAAACAAAGTTTGGCTCCTGATTGTAAGTAAAATAGTTTAAAATCTCAGTGCCACTCCGCATGTTTTATAAAGGTCTGAAATCAAGTCAGACATTTTCAATACAATGCAATCTCCAACAGAGGCTGCATTTAAGCAAAAGTTCCTCGTTTCTTTGGAATCAGACTAGTTTCTGTCATTACTTTTGATGCTGTTTGGTACAGAGTATTTAGCTATCGAGCTGTTTTGGTGATGTGACCCTAAATGGGACGAGGATGACCTAATTTGCGGTTTCTTTATTTTTAGGCATTGTGTTTTTGCACATCATCAACAGCTTGGAGGAGATTTTCACACCGCCTTGTGTTTAGGGATCATGTGAGCCACATTGGGAACAGCTACGTTTTTGTTTTAAAGCCCTTAAATCAAATGAGTTTCCTCTGACCACACTAGAATTCCAGGATGTGCCACCAAACGTTCGGCATTTCTTCCCCCCCCAACAGCCCATCGGGGGGAAATTACCCAAATCTGAATCAGTCAAAGAAAGCATTGCTCATTTGACCTCTGCAGATTCATATCCTACTCTATGATTTCCACCAGCTGACTCCCCCACTACAGCGCACGCACAGCATGACGACAAAAAGCAAAACCGCAGCTAAGTTGACCCTTCGTACATGCAGGTTATTTCCTAGTGCTGTGGTGAGTGTGGGCCCGTTGCATTGTCCCGGGCAATTCGCAGCAATTCATAACTGCGACCCTTGTAATCTTAAGGCAGAGTTTCCCTGGGTGGATTGTGGTTTGTGTGGTCCTTTCATCGCAGCGGTGAGAGGTGCAGTCATGGGCTCTAGCCGAGAGAAAGCATAGTGGGCTGTTGGTTCTGGAGGTCACTGCCGCTGTGTTAAAAATCTGAGCACAGCGTACAAGCATGGCCAGATTTACGAGGATGTGGCCCACTTTGGTGCCCCTGTCCACTGGTGAAAAATTATTTTACTAATGCAAATGACAAAACATTAATATTTAGTAATATATATCAGCAAGTATGAATCAATGAAAAAAAAAAAAAAAAAAACAGGCGGCTTGTTACCAGAGTATAGCTTGAATAAAGTATTTGGCCAAACCAAAAAAATCCTCTTACGTTAGTGAGAAGGAAGTGCGCATTAGACACGGCGATGGAGTTAAAAGGCAAAGCCAATAGAAAAATAATCGCGGCTCTCCAGCTCCCCTCAGCTATCAGAGACATCTTTTATATAACGTAAACCTCTGAATTAAAGCCGATGAGTGCAAAACATTCCTCAGTCCCAGCCCCCCTCAAAGACAAAAGCAAAACACAAACTGTACTCATATTGAAAATTAGCAAATTAACTTCCCCGGCCAGCCGGTAAACAGTCGACGTCTGGATGAATTTTTCAAATAAGACTGCATCCTTACCTTCAGGCAAAGTAAACAGGCCCATGAGATTTCACTGTTTGAAAAGTGAGACAGTTATGCAGGAAATTGTGTGGACAGAGGAACAGCCATAAACCAAATACTGCAGGATAAACATGCGAGAATTTATTTGCAGAAAATCATCTGGAAGGTAAGGGAAGACTGGAAGAGTTATTAGCAGATTCCTCACTAAAGATGATGCTGGAATGTCAAATTCTGAGCTAATTACTGCAAGAGAGAACGATACTAAGCAGCAGCACTTTGTCTAAGAATAATGTAGAAGTTCAGTGACAAACAGAAGACCTGATATCACTCAACACAAAAATATTCTTAGTCGACGCCTATATTGGCTTAAAAGGATGGGAGTTCTAAGTAGAAGAGCACCAATTGCAGTTATTTGGTCGATTATTGATCTTTAAAAAGCCTGACCTGCCGATTAAGATTTTGGTTGATATTGTTTTTTGTTTGAAAAGTCACTAAATACAGCAACAATGTCGCGAATGTGGGAGCAGTCTGTTACTGTTGTTAACCGTGAATCTGCAGATCTGCACCATATTTACTTTTTCACGTGACATTTCTAGGAGGAAAATATAGAAATTGGTCAAAAATAGCAGTCAACAGCTCAGATCTCACAGAAAACCAAAAAGTCGATGTCAGAGAGGGACAGGACAATCGCTGCATTTCTACTGAAACCACATTCCTAAAGTTAATCTCTCGTCTCATCCAAGAGTTTCAGCTGATGGCAAAACCTGATAATTATTTTTTTTCTCACACTGCGCCAGTCGGTTATGTTGCTGTGCCATACCCATTCTCACTCCTCCTGCCATGCAAGTACTAATTTTCCACTGCTGAACTTCTGGCCCCGTGTTACATAATCCAATCTGCATCCTACAGCATAACATGCATTACGCTGCGCAGAAATTCCTCAAAGTCAGATGGAAAAAAAGGCCAGGAAAACAAACGGGACCAGCAAACTTCTGCCTTCGGAGCAAGCTTTACGAGATTGTACAGATGAAAAACACAGTAGTGTTTTCTGTTGATTAGGTAAATGATAGGCACAGAGAGGGAAGAAGATGAAGAGGAGGTAAGAGAGCAGAAAGAGCAGAAAAAAGGCTAGTGAAATTTCATAAATTTGTTTTGGTTTTATGCATTTATTAGGATAAAAGGCTGAGGTGGGTAGATAAGTGAAAATTTGTAGCACAGCATACTTCACCTGAAGTAAAAGTAAAAAACTATTTGGTAAAAGAAAACTATCCAAGTAGTCAGTGACTGATCATGACATCAAATTTAATATTTAAAAATGATGTAATCAGATAGACAAAAATAATAGGGTGTGTACAAATTCTGGTATTTTAAGGCTAAAACAATAAACACAAATGCAGAGCAACTGCAAAATATAGTCACACATAAGAAAATTGTCCAAATCCAAACAAAATGATGAAATACTTACAGTAAGAACTGTAAGTATGTCAGAAAAAGGTAAAGTACTTCAAGTAATGATATAGACAAACACTGTATATTTACTTTATCTCCCAATGATGCAATAGATGTAAAATAATAAAATACTGAAGCTTGTGTGCAAACAAAATCTTTCACATAAACTGTAGGTGTGCGTCTGGCGTCTTTATGGTAAAAACGAGCTTGAACAACAGGATCCCTCTGCTCTTCGTTCAGTGTAATTACTCGCTCTGGGTAGAGTTGTCCACATTTTTACTGAAGTAAGAGCAGCAACACTTCATTACACTCAAAAAATGAAAAGTGTTGACTTGTTTTAACAATTTAATTCTTGTCCTTCTTTTTGACAAAAACTCCGCAATTAAGAAATTGTGTTTTTTCAACATTAGCAAAATATAGCAAGATTTTCCATATGTATTGGAAACGTGTAAAAGAAAGCACAACTGAATCCACTTGTCATTCTGCTGATGATGGAGGAGCAGCGTGTCCTCCATCATCAGTCTCTCTGCAGCGCTGGAGAGAAATGCTGTCGTTCTTTCCTCTCACTCCACTGAACTCTGAGTCACTCCACCAACATCTCCAAGAGACAAAACCTGATTGTTGGGTCCGACTGACCACAGCGCCCACCACAACGTTCAGCCACCAAAATAAGCGGCTGAATATTGTAGCTTACATCGTGTTATCATTTGCTAATGACAGCTCTGACAGGCCCACCAGCTTCGCTCGCATCGAGCCTCGTGCTGCAGCACACAGACTTCTTCTCATCCAGCTTGAACGTCTGCCAACAAACTGCAGCACTGCAGACATGGGCGCGGCCCGGGTCGGTCTCCTCATCCAAATGTAGGGACGTTATGAAGCCACTAAGTCCAAGTGATAACTTAAATAGAAACCTCTATCAATAATAAAACCACAGAGTGTTACTTTTAGGATTAAAGTGTCACGCCCCTGGTTAGATAAACAGATAAGATTTGAGTGGCTCCATAAAGAAGCTGAATGGAGCTTCTAAAAACAACTCCCTAAAAGAAAATAGAAAGAAAAAAAAGTCATTTGCTAGGTTTTCTGCATCTTCAACACTAAAGGCTCTCTTCAAAGGTTTCTTGGATGTAAATAATTTTCCCTCAAAAAAAAAATTCTAAAGTTTGATTACATGAGGAAAAATCAGCTCTGAAGACAACTGGTTAAAAGTAAAACTGTAAGGTAATCCTGTTGTATTTTACTGCTACATTAGGCTCTGTAGGGGGTCGAATGAAGCTGGAGTGCCAATTTACACACAAAGAAAAACGAAAAGTCTGTGGCAATACATCTTACATTGATCGATGAATCAGGTGAGATCTTTAGAAAGTTAAATGACACATGGCAGAGACTGCGCTGTTTATGAGTGACTAAGTTGTGTCCAGGATCATAATGAAACTGATAAAATGATAAAAAAAACCAGAAAGTCAAATTACAATAGAGCTAGGTTGGCAGAAACGTCCTTTTTTCCCAGCATGAGACTGGTCTAAGCCGTAGATCCAACAGCAGTAAAAGCAAAGCTGGACAGAAAAGCACAGAATCCAGAACCATTAGTAATGGACTGGCCGTCAAATAGCAAATGACGGATATAAACGTGGGATCAACTTGCCAGAGAAGGAAATAAAACACAACCACTATACGAATAAGAAGAAGTTCAGTCTTTTGAGGGACTTCAGCCTGTGGTAGATTTAAATGTAGTCTGAAAATGTCAAGTTGTTTAGGTTTTTTACAGCAGTGGAAACTGTGTCTGTGCATTATTAATGCTTTTCAGAACTTGTTGGAGTGTATTTAAACATTAACTGTAACAATTTTCACAAGTAGGGGCTGGATTTAAAAAAATGTTATTCAAGAAAACGCCAACCTGTTCCAAAAAAAAATAAAAAAATAAAAAAGTTTGGGTTTACCATTTCACATTAATAGTTGCAAAATAAAAGAAAACATGAAAATTAGAGAGACTGCAGAATAATTAAAGGCTTGTTTTTCTAATGGTTTGGACAAATGTTTACATGTCTGCGCTCTAATGATGTAACTTTCCACACACCAGCATCCACTTACATTCCTCGCTCAGAGCCTCTCCTCTCAGCATGTTTATTTCGTTTTCTGGGTGGGGATAACGTCGGGTTCAAGTACGCCTGTGAACCCCTGAAAGACGATGAATGAGTCACACACCAGTGCGTTTTATTGGTCAACACGTGTTTATTTAAGGGATGGGAGCAAACTGACTTTATAGAGTATCACAGGAACAAATTTTAAAACCCAAGCAACCGAACATAGAAGTTCACTCTGTCGCCACTGAGCTGTTAGTAATTAGTTTGCTTCATGGTTATTTTTGCTGTAAAAATTGAGATGTTTGTATGCAAGCGAGTCTAGATATGAATATATAGCTGCTGTTCTTGACCTAAGCACTTGATATGAATGTGAAGAATGATTTGCACTCCACTGATCTGGCTAGATGTTGATGCAGTTCTGCCAATAATTATCATTTGCACATTTCAGAGGTTTTCTTTCATGAACTTTCAGTCCAACAGTTTCTACCTCACAATTTGGGTTGGGAATGTATTCGTACCGACAACCTGCACCACAGTTTCACACGCAGTGAAAGAATGAGGACCATCTGCCTGGTCGATCATTCGCGACCTGACATCAGCTGAAAACTGATTGAAATCAGGCATCGGTCATGGACCCCTACATCAACGCAGAGAGTTAGTTACAGCGCTCTATAAACAGTTTATTCAAAAACGAAAATGTTTTTATCAAAGTACTTTATATCTGGAATGTTTCATAATAACAAACATCACTTTAATCAGTCTAAAATCAAACGGAGTAATGAGGCGAATTTGGCGGCATTCCACTCAGCTCTTCGCTTTGATGATGGCCGCCGGCTGAGTGACCAGAGTCAATTTGTCAGCGTGTTCAGGATGTGTTTAACCACCACTGAGCAAATGTGCTCTGCCTTTAGGAAAACAGGCCTATCTGTTAGAGCAAACACCAATCTCTGTCACTCATGCGGCCTGTGTCAATAAGGGATTTCTCTTCATCGAGATAGCGGTTTAGCTCGTTAAATGTTTCAGTCACTCCTTTTGCAGATCGGGTGCTTCTCATTATCTGACATGTTGTTGTCAGTGACATTAAAAGACAACATTACATAAAAAGGTCTCGGAGCAGATCAAGTTTATACAGGAGCGATCTGGGATTACCTACGATTGTCCAGCTGGAAGACGACTAACGGATCCAAACGAACCCATAAGATCAGAACAAAACGGATTTGGACTTGTGAAAATGATCCGTAGCTCATTAGAATATATGCTAAAGCTATGGTGCGATTCAATTGGAAAGAGAAATTAGTCACTTTTTTAATTAAGATTATAGAATATAAAAATGAAGAGAAATCTAAAGTAATGTATTTTAAATATAAGTCTTTATGTTGTGACAAAAAGTAGTTCCTAACATTTAGAAAAAAAAACTGATTTAATTCCAGTTTCTTTTCCTGCAAAACTTACATTAAATTCATGCAAAGAATATCACTAAAAGTACCAGTCTGATGCTTTTAGAAACTCTGAAATCCATGTTTGTTTACTTCAATTTCCATCCAAAAGGAAAAAAAAAAATCCACCTTCTGCTAAGTTCTATGCTTTGTTTTATGTTATAAAAACAGAAGTAAAATGGCCATTCTTGCAGACGAATATCTACTTTCATAAATGTATTTATTTTATTTGTTGATTTTTTTCAAAAAGTCTTGAGACGTTTGCAGCTCTAAAGTTTTATTTGCCAGTGCTAAGATCAGAATGGCTCTTTAGGCGGTAAAAGTTGCAGAACCCTGGCGTAGATTAGGGTTTATCTGGATTACCAGACATAATTGTGGGTAACAATAGTCAGAATTAGTCTACAGAACCTTACAAGTTTTTGCTCCGTCTTGTGTGAGCTTCTGCGATTTGTGTGTGGCTTTGTCTCTGTGTTTTTGGAGGTGTGCCACGGGGTTGGCTCTGTGGCGTGGTGAAAGATATCCGGAGCCACAGAGAAACTTTAATCCAACTCTTTACATTCTGGCTGAGTGTTTGTACAAACATGGCAAGCCACCGCTGCATTTCCAGCTGACAAATGTCAGGAGAGTCTGCGAGCACCAACGCCCAGCATCAAACAAACAATACAACCACCTGTTTGTTAGTTTCTCCCATGTAAAATTTCAACATCTTGGGTGAGACTTCATGAAGCCAACAAAAAAAAGTCCCACTCAACGCTGAGCTCATAAAAACTGGAGCCGCTCGCAGCCCAGACATCAGCAGAAAAAGAGGAAATGCACGAGGCGCAGAGAGAAGCTTCCCAAATCTGGCCGCCATACAGTGAGCTGGAATGTTACAGTGAGGGGGAGTGAGAGGTGGGGACACAATGTCCTGGAAAACACTGAGCCACGTCCCAATTTACGGTGTTCACACATGGCAAGTCAGGAAAACGGCAGGAGCTGCAACAGACTTGGGACGAATTATAAGTCAGCTTTTAATCAAATTCTTCCAGAGCTGAAAATTTAAGACTATTGTTTGTTGCTGTTGCGAGTTAATGGGGCGTAACCAGAACTGAAGAAAACACTAAAAAAAAAAGAAAAAGAAAAGAAATGAGTGCATAAAAAAAAACAACACATTCTTAAAAAGGATGAGGTAACTTTTAACTTAACTCTTGTAGTTCTCACTTCTTAAAGCTGCTGTTTGCATTTTGGAGGCTGGAGGGGAGGATCAAACTCACAAATATTTATTTCGCTCTGCTTTTCTGAAAAGCTGGCTGACCTACATATACGGCCAAGCACTTCCTGAGTTTCCTGGCATCTTCAGCCGCCTGCAGCAGAAATCCAAATCAAAGTTCACCTTTGATCACCTGATCAACTCCAGCCAACAGAAATGCTGATTTACTCCACCCACTAGTGGAGGGTGTCTTTTAATATCAAAGTGTTAAAAATATACTACAATGGTACTATTGTTTTACTTATGCAAACAATACGATAAGTAAAAAAAAAAAAACGACTACCATTGGCCAAAACCAATTCCATCCTCCGAGCATTTATTCTGCACTTGGCACAGATGAAAATAGTAGGTCCATTAAACACTGAAATGTGTTGTCCACAAATTTTTTTAAAGATCCAGCTACAGACTATTAGAAAGGAAACAATTAGTCTACCATGTACCTTTGTTTTCTCCCTCCATCACAACTGTAAACACTACGAAGTTTACAAGAATTAGAACTTCAAAAAAAGACCAAGATGGAGCCGTTCAGCAACAAAAACTCTAGGTGGGTTTGGTGCACAATAAAAGGAAAAGCAACTCACACCCACTACCGACTACGGTATTAATATTTGTCTTAATGAATATTAATAAAATCTTAATAAAAGAGCAGAGATACTTCCATTGAAAGACAAAGATTCACCCTCTAAAACACACAAATAGAAAAAATCCTGATCATCATAGAAACTGTTTTATGTGTAACTTAGTCACATTTAAGCCATCAACAGCTTCCTGTTAGCCACTTATGCTAATAAAATCCAGTTAATGTTCAACTCATGCTGACAGATTAAATGTCCATGGATGTGTCTGTGTTGGTTATACCCTCCAGCGTGTGTATGTTGACCTCTCTCACTGCCCAACACCAACACAGAGTAAATCTCCGTCCAAACAGCTTTCCATGCTGGAACAAAGTCGCAACAGGTGGTCTAGCCGCAACCCGCTCATATGTGCGCCGCATGTCCAACGTTAGCTTGGAGTTAAACTGTGGCAACAGGGTGCAGCCAGGTGTGGCGGGTGACTTACTGTAGCACAAGCCCAACACTAAAACTAATCCACCTGGTCAGGGCAGTAAGGGGGTCAATCCAATTAGTTTGATCTGGGAGACATAAACATCAGCCTGTGTGACCAGTTCTGTCCCACAGGATCTGTCAGGATTTCTGTTCTAGACACACAGATGTGCTGAACCATTAAAAATAAAACCCACTACAGTCTTAAAAAAAGCCTCGGAAAGAAGTTATGAAGGTTGCTAATTCAGCTCTTGCTCAAAATGTTAACATACATGATGGTGCTGAAACGATTCCTGGAGTGATTCGAGTACCTCGATTATTAAAATTCCTCGAGGAAAATTTCTCTGCCTCGAAGTTTTGTTAATTTATGTTTCATTATTTAATGCACCGTGTTCCAGCCGGGTTATCACTTGCGTTGCCCAGAGCTCTCACTTCCTCCTGAGTTGTTGACGAAAGCTAAGTGTTAGCAGTATAATTTCCAGTTTTCAAGTTCACTCTGGGAGGATTTTATTGATTGATGATTATGTCCGGGTCTTTGTCGTTTTTCGGGGAACCAATAAGCATCCTTAAAATAACTGGCGCGATGCCTGGAGTACGGCAGCTTTTCTCCTCCCGGAGCTGCTGCCTGGTGGCGGTTCAGAGCGAAGGGCGGGGAAGAGTGCTGCATGTTTATTTATACAGGTGAGCGGATAGACTGAACACTGAGGGCGGCTGTGAATTAGATGATTAACATAAGCGTAGCTTTACGGACGAACCGGAAAATTTATTTCATATCATCCCAGTCTCAACAAATGTGTGGTGGAGCTCATCATGGCGGCACGTAGCTGGCAGATGTTTCTGTGTGTGACGAACGAAGGGGTCAAATCACAAAAGCTATAAATGTCTGGGCAAGGTCAGAGTTCATCTATTAAATTGACTGAAGATGAATACATAAACCAAAAGCTGGAGTATTGTCAGAATTGAAATTCAACCAAAAAGAATAGAGTGCATGCACTAAAGATTTCATGTCCTTTTATAGCATAATACATGTAGTGAAAGACAGTAAAAATTTGTTCAAGTTAAACATTCAAAGGGTCAAAATTTAAAGTCTGTTTATCACAAAGGGGAACAGCATGTGGTATAATCTCTAAAACAAAAACACACTAAATCATAAAACCAAACTGCAATTTTGTAAAATACGGTACAACAGCCACATAACAAAACTGAATGTAATTCCAAGAGAAACTGGTCAGGGAAGCTGCCATGACTGACAACAACAGAAAAAGCAGCTGCAGAAATTTCTGCCAAGAACCGGTTTTGTTCTACATGTGACAACAATCTTCTGTATTATCCATATTTCTCCACTAAGGAGAAGGGTTGCAAGACAGAAGCTTTCCTTATTCCAAGGAAAACATTCAGGCCTGGAAAAACTCTTTCAAAACCTTGGGTATGAGGAAGAATGAGCAAGGATCTGATGAAACCATCCTTGTGCCTTTGGGAAAATATTCAAAAAGTTAACTTTAGAGTAAAAACAACACTATGTATCAAGAAAAAGTAAAAGAACAGTCCCAGTGAAGCCAAGTGATAGCAGCAACATGATCAGGGGTTTCTTTAGATACAACTGGTGCTTTTACTTCTCAAGGTATTTCTTCAACCAAAGACTTAAGTATTGATTTAATTGCACGCACATTTTTCCAACCAGGTTCTCATCACTGCTTGAAATATTAATGTTTATTTCCAGTGACCTGGACAACAGCTGAGATGAAAATCTGTGTGGGGGGGGGGTGAATCCTCGTCGTGAAATTAACTAATCTACAGACAAACTACAGGAAAATGTACTCTGCTGCATATGGCCAACTGGAATAATCTTTCCATGAGCGATTTGCTCTGGGGTAAAATCCCTCATGTTTTCTGCTCCTTTCCAGATGTCTGCACTTTTCACACAAAGTTTTATTGCACCACATCTGGACATGTGGGAAGCACAAGATGACCACAAACTCCACAGCAGATGAGAGCCTCGCAAGAGAGAGAGGTCACCTGCAAGGATTTATGCAAGTCAAGTGCAGAGGCCAGGGTGCACTTTCAGCATTTATGTAATAGTCAAACTCAGGGGTCAAGGGTGAAGGAAGGAGGACTGCATATTCTAAAGGAGCCGTCAGCTGGGGTTCAAGACTCAGCAACATGGATGAGAAAAAAGGTTATGAGTAGGGGAAAAATTATATTGTCACTGTTCATTTTTTTAAATTCTTATTTGAAATAAAACAGTGGAAAAAAATCAATTAATTCTCAATATCTTGACTCATCCTGGTCTGAAAGGTTTTAGACTTATTCAGAAGATTTTTAGGCATCCTGTGATTTTACTTGCATTTTATTTACGTGGCAACATTTTTACAAACTTCAATATGGTTTGTATTTTTAGGTATAAAACAGTCTCATTTGAAACCCTTTTAATGACTCTCAGCTGAGTTCTTCCCAGTACAAAGTGGTGAGAACTGGGAGACCACTCCTCCAATGTTAACATAGCATTAGCATAACTTAGGATCATCTAATATGCCGTATTGACCACATTTGTGGTGTATGACACTAGATTACCATTGCCGCAGGCTCCCATTCCTGTTTGAAATAACCTTAAAATCAACTAATGCTACATGTAGCTTATCTAGTAAACTTTTTTGTTTTTTAAAAATAAAAAAAATAAAAACTAGAACATGTGAATTTCCTGTGAAAATGCAAGTGTGAATGTTTAGTGTTTTTGTTGAAGATGCCAAAACGTTTGAAGTCAACTGCTGAAGACTTGCAGAAATGCAAGAAATAGGAACAAATTATAATCCTGCAAAGTGCCTGAATGGGATTATTATAACAGAGAAACTGGTGAAAAGGTGTAAACGCTTTTGAATAATGGAAAAATTCCACCTAAACAGTATTAGAAATTGCTGGAGAACAGCGTTTCCTAACCTAAACCGTAGGGTCACCGCAGTTTATGAGGTAAAATTTTATAAAAGGCTAAAAGTAGCTGAAATGCTAATGATTGCATCTAGGCTTCCACTTGCATGTTGAGTTACAGTAACATATTATATGCAATGTAAAAAAAAAAAAAAAAAATTCATGTAAAACCTAAAATTTGAAAAACGTTCCTCTATTCCCTCTGATAAAACAGTGGGTGAATGAAATCCATACCTTTTATGGTTCCTGAGATGTCAACATTTGTTTGGAGGCAACGGTTAGCACAGTGACTACAAAAAACATGCTACGTGCAGCACAAAAAAATTTATGTCAATAGCTCAAATTATTCCCAGGTGTTAAGGAGCACAAAAGCTGTTAATCTTTATAAAAAGTTAATGTGCTAAAACCACATTAGCCAAGATAGGCTAATGTTTATTTACCAACTTTATAAGAAACCAACACTCTAGTATGCAGGACCCTGAGAATTTTAATCAAGATTTTAAAATGAATTCTAAATGAAAAGTCAACCACATAATGATGCTTTAGAATAAAATATTGTTGTCAGGTTAGCAAAACTAGAATGTCTGTCGGTAAAATAAACAGCTTATTCACTCAAAAAGAATAAACTAGATATATTTTTTTTACATATAATTCAAGATTAAATAAGGGTATTATTCTCAATATTCAAACCCAGAAGCTGACAAAAGTATTAGAAATACTGTGTATATATTACTCAAACCATTTTTCTTTGGATAAATAATTCTTGAAATTATACTCAGATTATTTGCGAGATTATCACTGGGTAATTAGTCATCTGACAGTTTTGATTGCGTTTCTGTTGTGCTGGTTGTCTGAAGGGCCGTTTTCATGTTCGGTTCCATCTCAACCTCAACAGACATAAACAAGAAGTGAATAAATCGATTTTCAATCAGTTTTTTGCCCCAGATTATTATTATTTAATTATTATTAATTGTATTATTATTAATAATAATAAACACGATTTAAAACACGGGAAACTAGAAGCTCACCCGCTTCCTAATACACACAAAGCCAGCAGGCCAGTAACTTTCCCATTCACTCTTGATAGTCACGCCCACATCGACACACACACCACCCAGGGGTCAAAGCCACGTGCTCCTGTCATATCAATGATTACTTATTTCATTCATATGGCTCTTACAGAGCCTCACTGAAAACATGTTTATTATCATTAACTGTTTGGTGCAAAACACTGATTGAAAATAGTTTTTTTTTTTTTTTTTTACTGCATGTTTATGTTTGTTAAGGCTCAGATGGAACGGCACTGAAAGCCCTTTAACCCATTCAGACTATAAACACAACAGAGACACAATCAAAACTGTCAGATGACTTATTACCCCGTGATAATAACTCAGAAATAGTCCAAATAAGGATGTATTTTTATTTCTTTCCTACTTACGGAAAGAATCTGATTAGGCCTGTCACGATAGCAAATTTTGCTGAGCCATTAATTGTCTCAAAAAACTATTGCGATAGAGGATAGTATTGTTTGAAGACCATTTTAATCTGATTTAATGGAAATGACGTAATAATGCATGCGATTTCCTGGCAAAGATAGATGCACTTTATTTTCAAAAGAACACTCAACACTGGAACTGATAAAATAAACAAAACAACCAAAAATAATAATAAAATGGATTCTCAGTCTCCATTAACAGAAATGTACTTGAATAAAAACACCAAAGTGGAAATAAATACTGCATTCAACCAAAAGAGTGCAGATTATAAAGTCTGTTTACCATATTGCCCTTCAGTAATCATTAGATTTAAATAGAGAAGATGGGCACATCGACTACCTGATGCAATAGTTCACACTACACGTTAGTTCACACCTACATTTTCCCCTTAAGACAATCTTAGAACTTTTATTGTTCTAAGATTGTCGCTTGTTATCATCCTGTAGTGTGTGGTGTGTTACGCTAGATCGTTGTGGCGCTCCGATCTAAATCAGGGGTTTTCCCCGCTGGGATCGTTACCGCAGCCTGTTGAATGTGACAGGTAGCCAATCAGAAAGCGCAGATTCTCCTCCTGCTTTCTGAGGGGAAATTACCGAGGGGAATCCCAAACAGCTGACACGGCGCAACCTGAAGTCCAGCGGACATTGAAGATGATATGTGGAAACAACATTAATGGTTATAAAACATTTTGTACAAAGAATATAGAAATGACGAGGGGAGGAGTTGGAGCGAAATTGCTACGCAGGTGATGAACCCGGTAACTTTTCAGCTGTTCTTCGTTAACTTGACATAAATAGATTATAATGATTTTCATTCAGTCAGGACGTTACGCTGACACTAGAGCCACATGCGTTGCAGATAGATTGTAGTAAAGCATTGATTAATGCCTGGTTTTAAGCTAAGGATATGAGGAAGGGAGGGTCAGTGGAGAGCACCGGAGTTGAGCCTTTTTTCATTCAGTGTCATCAGCAGAAAGAGAAAAAGGCCGGAAGAGACAATAAAGCCGATAATTAAAATGACGTCAATAGTTTTAATTTATCGTATGATTGATTGATTGATTTATCACGACAGGCCTATTTCTGTTTATATCATAGGTTTGTGTTGCCTTTCTATACTAAAGAAAAAGATATAAAATGTCAGATATTTCATAAGGAGATATTAGCATACATGGAAAAACCTTACATAACCTTGTATTAAGGCAGAAACTTAATACAACTTAATTGCAGTATTCAATTATGCCGCATAACTAATCAGTAGATTATTGCGAGGTAACGCAAAAGAAAGAAAAATCCCCCTGTCCTCTGGAGGGCTCCGTAAATCACAACTAGCGGCATTAAGAACAGCAAAAATCTTTTGATTAAGGACTCCAGACATCACAGCGGGTACACTATGATCAGTGTTGGGTAAGTTACTTTAAAAATGTAATCCGTTACAGTTACAAGTTACATTGTTTAAAATGTAATTGTAGTGTAACTTTTTCAATTACTTTTAAAAAGTAATGTAACTAATTACTTTTGATTACTTTTTGATTACTTTAAGGTTTTAATGAGTATTGACCCATGTTCAACATTTTATTTTTCTTAGTGCACTGCAGGTTAGTGCACCGCCACAGGCAGTGCAATAATATGATTCTGCATTATCTGTTTCTATCAGGTTAGGGAACTGCACAGCAAGGTAGTTTATTAGCATTAGCCTTTTAGCTAAATAAGCTATTACCTATTTTTCTGACTTAATAGCCATGTTTAGTATACTGAATGGAGTAAGTAAATTATAGAGAACATTCTAATGATACCCCACATGCTGCTGAAAGTATTTAGGCTTACATTAGCATTTCGGCTAATTTCAGCTTATACACTCATTTTAACAGACTGAATGGTGCACGTCCAGCTTACTTAACATACTTGTGACTTTCCACAAGCTAATGACTACTATTCAGCTAAGCTTAGCATTGATGCTAATTTTTAGCATCAGAACCCTGTGTCCAAACCGACAGGCACACTTTGGCAGGCCCCAGTTAAATTTCTTCAAGAATTTTCTAGTTTACTTTATGTTCATGAAAACCATAACACTAGCACATTGCATACAATGTCTCATGATTCCAACGTTTGTCATGCATCAACACCAAACAGTCAAATATTTGTAAAACAATACGCTTCGTCTATCAGTGAGCTGCAATTACCTCTAAATGTTTCCTCAGGTTTGACATAGATTGCTTCGACGTGGACAAGTTCTTGATAGCCGGCAAACACTTATTGCACTGCACGGTTAAATTTGAGCCATTTTCACAGATGTAAATGTAAAGCAGTGCATAAATGTTACAGAAGAGGGTGCTATTGTTTTCTGTAATTGCTGGTATTACCACAATTCCGAGATGTTTGTCCTGTCGGGGACACCGTAGTGCAGGGGATTTTTGCGCGCGAGCTGCTGTATTCCTTACAGTGTGTTTACTGCCTGTAATGTAAGCAGCAGCTCCGCTAGCCCGGTGTAAAATATACATTGCGTTGGTATGCCGATCTTTTTTTCTGTTTGTTCAGTGTGCCAGTTGTCTGCAGATTGCATCTTGTTTTGCACCGAACACACCCCACTTTCACTAAAAAGAAACACAACGCAGAGCCCATAGGGTGTCTTCCACCAGCTGCAGGTCTGAAGAGGGAGAGCCTGGGTTACATAAATGAAATGCTCCTTAAATTTCCAGTGATGGAAGGCTGTCACTTTTGATGCGCTGCTTGAGCTGAAATGGAACCGTCCGCTCGCTTGCTGTTCCTCCAGGAGGCTCCACCAGCACAGGATGGAACATCAGAGTGGCATTGCGGCTATGATAGAGACAAGGAGCCGTAGCGGGAAACGGCGATAAAGGGCGCAAAGCAATAAAAATATCATTACATATTTCGCAAAGGTTTTTGTTTATATTTTTTTTAAATGTAACTAAATTTGTAATTCTTAATATTTTCGGAAGTAACTGTAACTGGATTACATATTTTCTCATTGTAACTGTAACGAATTACAGTTACTCTTCTTTTGTAATTAAATTACGTAACGTCGTTACTTGTAATCCGTTACTACCCAACACTGACTATGATTGCATCTGGCATCACCGCTCCTACGTCGTTTAAAATAGCGGCTTTTCTGTGCGTCTCGTTTCAGAGTGAGGCGCTGCTGCAGGTGCATGTGGGGCGTCAGGACAGCTGACAGCAGGTGCTGACTGGGACATTGAAGGGGGCAATGTTGACGAAGCACCTGCAAACCGCAGCATAAATGAAGAGCCTGTGAATGGAAACAAACAGGCACATTGTCGGACAGCTGCCGATGAGCAACTTGACTGTTGAACGCCAGCAGAGCTAAAAGAGATGAATAAGCTTGTGTTTCTCTCCCAAAAAGGTAGTGAGAACAGACAGACGATACAAATTATTTCCACAGTTGGAAATCTTTTAAAGAAAGGTTTGTGCTGCATAGAAAATAAGGACTTGCTTTTGACAGCAGCTGAAATAGTTAACCGTAGTTAAGTCGTCATTTATCACTAAAGTGAGCCACTATTTTCCAGCTCTTTGTGTAAACACTATTGCTCAACTTGTACTTTCTCTGCACATGGTAGGCCAGCCATCCAGATGATGGATCAACTTTTGCCAAATCTGGGCAAAACACAAACTATACTCAGTCACCATAAGAGCATTACTGATTGCAGCAGAAAACCCCTCAGTAACCTTTGACCTCATGTAGCCACAGAGCATAGTCAACAGATGGGATGACAAAGCTGGAAGACTATGTGCTCTTGCCCGTTTTTTTTTTTTTTTGTACACAGTTTCATAAAAAAAGAGCCTGGCACTGGGGTGCAGAGATAAACACAAAGTGAAAAGCTACAGCTGCAGCTGCTTGAATTCTTCATTTTTCAACTGGACAAAATGCGAAACACTGTAACTCTGCAGACCATGCTTGTTAAAAGTCATTAAATTATTGTGAATAGTGTCTGATTAAACAGCCTTGGCAAAAATAGAAATTAATACTTCTATAACATGAAGGTAGAGCAAAAGTTCCGAAATAATCTACAATTGCAAAATGTACCCATTCATAACTTTGTTGCCTGCTTCCTTAAATGAAGACGTGGTGAAATAAGAACGAGAACCAGACATTTTCATTGTTTGGAACAAGGTATTCTAAATGATATGTATTTGAGGTTACAATAAGCTACGCACCCTGAACACAGGGATGAACCAGTCAGATTTTCCTTTCAGAAAGCGATTTCCAGTTTTCTTTGATCCATTATTACAGATTCCAATCCACAGCTTGAACTTTTATGCATTTTTTTTAGCCAAATAAGAAAATAAACATTCAAGATTGGTGACATGTGGCTTAATGCGTAAATTGGGAAATTTTGGAATTGCTTTATTTCTTAAACCCGAAACTATTAAATCTCTCATTATTGCTTACTTTAGCAAATAGGAATAATTTTGGTAAATATAATTGGCCTAAGAAAAGAAAATTTTGGTCTGATTTAACTTCAGACATGATTAAAAAAGGTGTGTGTGCGTCTTTTATTAGGTGTATGTAAACATCTGGTTTCAAATTTAGCAATTTTTAAAGAAAAAATTAAATTGACCAGAACAAACCTCAACAAAAATAGGAAGTTGGTATTATCTGGAAACTCCTGGTTGGTACATCTTTACTTCTTATGTTATCAACAGAAAACATTTCTAATATTTAGTATTTGGACCTCCAGATCTCTGGTTGATTGGTGCATCTCTACCCAGAAGGAAATTCCAAATTTAAACATAATTTGATCTATATGCAGACTTGGGTTGGGTTGAAAGTGATTTGTCTTACAAAGGAGATGAAGCAACTAGAACAAAGGGCACCAAAGTGGCATCATGCATGGATCAATAATGTTGCAGCCAAAACGGTGACTGGGAGGTCAGAAGGGGCAGAGAAGGCCTTGTAAAATGGTGTTTGATGGTTGTTTTTTCAACCATGTGGTTGAATACTGCCACAGCCATACATGTGAACATTACAGTGGCCCATCTAGAACAAGTATATCAGGGGATCAACACATCTGACATCCAGATTCAGGTGTTGTACTTTACACTAAGCTATGTTATCCTGCACCATCTCTCAGAAAAGTGCAATAGGTCGTATGACAGGTTCACCATCCCATGCATAAGATACAATAAACACCAGAAGTGGAGCTTTATTGTGCCTTGTTATTTGTCGTGATTCTGTTTTACTACAGATCACTAGTGTTTGTGTTTATAGCACAAAAGAAAGAAGAACATTTATTGCAAATGTTGATGAGGCATACCAGCATTACTCGAGGCATTACTGGGACCTTTAGGATTTTACTGCTCTGTTTCTGTTTCCTTTAAGAGTTTCTTTTGATGTGGAAAATGAGTCATGTCCAGTCATTTCCTGGTATTTGTCTTAATGAGTCTGAGTCATGACAAATTCCAGGTTTATAGAGAACAGCAGGAGGATACAATCATTTAAATGAGATAGGCAGCTTAAGTCATTAGACGTCCAGGTAATTTATTAGAACTTGATTCTGATTCTTCAAAGGGTTCTCTCTGTGAAACAAGTGAAAAACAACAGTAATCTGCAAATAAATACCAGACTATAACTCCAATACAATACCAATGGGAACTCTAATCAACAAAGCATTTCTTAAGAGTATGTACGGATCATTTAACATGTTCAGATAAAGCATTTTTCACTGCATTTATGTTCCAATGAGGCATGGAGGAGAGTCAAAAGTTTAGATTGAAGCAAACTAAAATGTGTTAAAAACCACATTTAGCAGATCCACTGCTGTAAAAGTACTATACAAGAGAGTGCTGGGAAACTTCAGTAGGTAGTAAGAATGAAAGAAGAGTTTGGACTCACCTGGTGAAAATTTCCCTTGAACTGTTGAAACAGTGGAGATTTCCACTTCTATCAGTAAGCCCTCCATTGGATGTCTATCTGCAGACTAAGTAGTTTGAGTCATGACTTCATCTCTGAGTAATGGAGCCAAAATAATCAGCAATGGGAACTAATGCTAAGATGATGAAAACAGATAAAGCCCCCTGATTATCATGACAAGGTGACTCAGTTTTGGGAGCATTTAATACCAAAGAACTTAAACATTTTAGGTTGTTGCAACATCACAAGAGTTTCTCATAAAATAAAACGACATTTCTCTAGTACAACAAGAAACCAACAATAAACTGCTTGTGCAACTCATAGCACTATAATTTTCCTCAAAAATATGTAATCAACTGGTGTCAACACCCACTTTCTATGGCCGGCTTTCTGTGGCCTCCATTGATCAAACGACAACTTTGCTCATACTTGTCAACTTTAACATGGTGACAATGCAGTTCTTTACGAATGCAAGTGCTGGTCAACAGTGATACCATAAAAAATCATGGTGTTTTTGTGAATCAAAGTGCTTTATCTAGAAAAAGAAGGTGCAGGGAGACAGTAGTAGTCTCATGTTCTCTCACCTTTTGTGTTCAATTGTGCTGTACTTGACATAGTTACTGAACAATGTATATTAGTAGTTATGTAAAAATAAACTGAGACGGAATCAGATTTCCCAGACGTTAGGTGGAGAGGTTTGGTAAAATGCTCATGAATGTGGTAGAGGAAAAAAGGTATTCAATTTTCATCTTGACCTCTCACATTTTGCTGTTGCCATGCAACATAATTTCCAAAAGTGTGTCTATTCATATTTCCCAAATTATGACTGGTTTCCTGCCAGTTTCATTTTCAACTTCTTTAAATATTTATCGAGTCGGGGATAAATCCATTATCATACCATTTGCTTCTTAAATACAAATCAGAACAAGCCCATACATAACTTGCCATAGTTTGTTGTGAAATGTGAAAAGACATGAGCTGTGTTGAGTTTATCTTTTCTAATCCCAACTGTTCCAGAAACGTTTTTTGGGTTCTGTTTTTTCAAGGCGGTTTCAAATGCAGTCCAGATAGCAGAAAAACTTGGTTTAAGTTTCTTATTTAACTTGTTTGTTTTAGAAAAAGCTCAACTACATAATAAGACCAATAATCTAACTTCAATAAAACACAGAGCTCTGACAAATTAGAAATATAATCTCGTCTCTTACATATCCCATCCCTCTTGTGATGCCCTTTCCTCCATCTCAGCCTGAGGTAAATCTTATTTGACCTCACCCAGTTAGGGGAAAACCCATATTAAAACACTACTCCTCCCGGTAATAGTGGGGCCTCTGGACTGCCTGCATTATGAGTGCATCTCTGTCTTAGTGCAGGAGTAAACTGAAGAAGCACTGAAGTAGATGCTGAGCAATGAAACTGCTGACCTGGGATGACTCACACCAGGGATATTTGTTTTGGCTGGGAACCCAAAGGAACCCAACAAGAGCTCCAGAACTCACTGGGCCAAGGGGGTCTGTCAAAACAGCTTAGTACTTGAGTTCACCCAGAGAGGATTCCCCAGCATGCACACAGTCAGTACTAATACTACAATCACCTCCCAAGTCTTAGAAATAATATCCGAACCTGAAAGGGCTTCCAGTGTCTTCTTTAAGCAAAAAGGACAATTTATACTTGCAAAGATGCACCTAAATGAACCGCAATATTCAGAAACAATGTTGTTTGCGAACAATATGAATGTGTGTGTCAATGGGTCAATAAATTGGGGTTCTCTGGACTTGATGAATTGCCATACAAGTACTGAACATTTACTAAAGACAACATCTGAAGATTCTGGCACTGCAGTCCAAAGAACTGCAGAGGGTTCTGCAGTTCACTATTTAAATATTAAGGACCCAGGATAGTCTCACACTAATGCAGTTAATCCAGAACGTGCACTTTGTACCAAGACGATTTATTGTTCAGCCACGCCTTCAATCATTCCCAAATGAGAGGCAGCCACCTGAAAACCCACAACTCAGCAAGCCGACACCAGAATTCAAAGCGCGGCTGGTTGTGGAACAGCAGGTCATGATAAACTTAGGTAAGTCAATACCAGGCAGATGCATTAAAAACATAACTTCCCACTTGCCACAGCTCAAACGTATGTAGACTGAGAAGAGAAACACACAAAGCTTTTTTTCATGAGGTCCATTTCTGAGAATGAATGAAGACATTCTGCATGAATAAACAGTCCCACAGAGACAATAGAAGATAAAACCAACCCAAACAATACAAAGCAGTACATTTTACTGTATATGCAGGCATTCACCGATACTAGAGGCTTAACGTCATTTCAGACGACTCTGCCACAAAAAGCTAAACACTGTGAGGAATGACAGACAGCAGATAAGCACTACAGCAAAACTGTGTGAAGTATTTGTCACATTTCATGTATGCTTCAATTTGTCTTGAGTCTACAGGGTCAGCTCAAGTCCAAAGCTGCTCAACTCGAGGCAGGAATAGCAAAAATCACTTTACGACTCTGGGACTTTGCTGAAATTAAAGCCTGTCAGACTTCTAAGTGCCTACATTTGGAATAATCACTGTGTTTAAGGAATGCCGAAACTTTCCGAGTTCATCTAATCAACACAACGTGTCCTTACAAAGTATGTTTTCATCTCGTTCTCAGCTGCAATAATTGAACCTCTGGAGCAAGAGTCAGGATCTCGACAAAGAGCTCCAACTGTTGGCCGGTTTCCAAAATAAACCACTATTTATGGGTGACATTTTCTATTGTGGGTTTAAAAAAAAAAAGTCTTACAATGAACTTATGTCTCAATATTTAGGGTTTTTTTTACAGTGTAAATATTGGCTTTGTTTTGCTGTGGCACTGTTTACTTGCAGATAGTGAGTCATTTTGAGGTAACAATCTGACCCTGCCTCAACCCCAGATTTAAGCATGTTCTCCAGTAATTCTGGGGGACAAAGCAAAACCGAAAAATGTAGTGAAGTAAAGTAAAGGAACAAGTTTGGCATCTCTTACAATTATATATACCGTACATTTTTCCTCATGGATTATTTATTTAAACATGAATTCCCTTAAAATATTTAATGTACAACACAAGATGGAAGAGACTTACAAATTAAAAATGTTTTGCTTTGTTGAAACTGGGGCAATATCAACAATCCATGTTTCTTTCCATCACCTTGCCATTTGTGTATGCCTTTCAGGAGAGGGACGGGAAGGGGCTGGCCATGTGGTATTTGTTTGGTCATGTGACAGTGATAGTTATGCTTCACAGGATTACGACTTAACTGATGCAGAGAAGCAATGTCAGCATTGAGGTTAAAAAAAAAAAAAAAGTATATCACATTGGTAAATATTTATCAGCCATGACAGCAATAAAAAATATCAGATATCACAAAATGTTCCTATCATCTCTACTCTTTACATGCGGAGATTAGAGGTAACATTTTTTAAATTTACATAAGGAACGCACTCTAAAGTAAGATTTCTGTGATATCAATGAAAACACTGCTTAACCTCTTACACCCTAAGCGAGCTGAGGTCACATGGCAGCTGGACCCACCGGTGGGTCCGTCGGGTTCTAGAGGTTAATAAGTCTTCCTCACTCTCATGGTACGTCCCTAAAACAAAAGAAAAAAGCCACAGAAAGGCAACTGGACAAACGATCCCACTGACATAAACTGTTCCTGCACTGATGTCGTCCATCTCTCCCTGCAGTAGCACAGCAGCTCCAGTCTTGGCATCAATCACCATCAGGGCAGATATGCAATCTCACTGTGCAAACAATTACGGGCAGCTCCTCTGCACTCGCAGCTACTCACTCGTGTTGAGGCATTGAGGATTAAGACAATGTGCTTACACATTAACCAGAGAGTCACACACATCAATGGCATTCCTCAGGACTGTATTTACCAAACTGAAAGCAATAAAGTGTGGAGTAGTGGAGCTACCTGCTGCCTGAACTGTTGTCTTTTAGGTTACCTTTGACCTTGGCTTCTGAGATCATAGTTTCACCTTGACATTGTTGCAACACTTACTTCAACTTAGTATTTTTAAGAGAGAATACATTAATGGGATCATTATCTTGGTGAAAGAACCACTACAGAGAGGTTTGGGTTTTTTTTAAGCCAGTATAAAAAACCAAGAAAAAAACACTGTAGCATTCAACAGGAGATGAAGAAGGCTTTTCCAGATCAGTGAACTTGTGAATTGCCATGAATAAAATAAAACAGTCAGGAGTAAATTTCTTCTTTACGCAAAGTAACAACACTGCCTCATTCTTAAAAAGTGGACCAAAAGTAAACATGAAGAAATCAGGAGCTGTGACAGCCAGCATTGCGACATATAGAAAGAATCTTAACACAACCCATATTTGCCTTTTCATACAGGCAGCATTATGCATGCCATTGATCAATGTTGTGCAACTCTCAGGAATTCGGCTGAGCAAAGAAACAATGTGTAGTTGTGAACCCATCACAGATCATGAAATGAAATGGACTGCACTATAGTTGCAGGTCCCTGAAGAAAAAAAAAAAAAAAAAAAAGAATATGAGTGGAATGTCTTGAGTGATGAGAAAACAATCAGTTTCCTTCACAGACTTCTGGCTGGGCCTCTACAACATCCACCTTGAGACTCTATTTCCATGGTGCAGAAAAAAACAAGAATCTAGAACTACACCATTGATAATTCACAGCCTGCATGCAGATAAGGCTCCTCTGTTCTCCAAATAATCCCCACACAGCTGGACAGAAACTATACTAAATTTCTTTGTGCCAGTTAAGATCAACAAGAGACAGAGGCAAGAAAAGCAGCTATGTGTAACTAATGCTATGTGTGGCAGCAGCTGCAATAAGACACACTGTGTAAACTATGACTGCAGAGATTCCAGAATAGCTAGCATCCATTTTCCAAAGTTCTGGCAGCAAACAAGGGGAACTAGACAGTAATTTTAGGAGGAGTCAAATTCACAAGTGCTAAATTCCTATCAAGTTTTTAACTGCACAAAAATATTTTAACAAAGGCCAGCTAATGTTTCCAACATCAGATAATCCCAGATTTTAGGTTTAATCAGGTCCAAATCAACTCTGAAATCAAAAGTTCAAAACCATCCACTACTCTTAAGATGTGCAGCCTTTTTTGCGTTTTCCATATTCCCAGTTCCGCTGCACCTCTAAGGATGAGACTCAAATGCAGCAGATTTGGAAAAACTACCTTCACCAGTCTATCTTGTAGCAGCACATTCCCTTAATCCCATGACCGCACCGTGCATCAGGTCACGCATCAGGTCACACACCAGCACAACACTCTCAAACTTCTTCAGGATGCAGTTGCATGCAAGAGCACACCACAAGACCACATGTTTTACAGGGGACTAAGAACCAAGCCACAATGGTGCACACAGGCCTACCCCTGCAGATACCCTGTCATCTAGCACCACTTTTGTTCCACTAGGCAGCTTGAGCAGTTACGACCACGATTATAAACCACCATGTTTCACAAAAATTATGCAAAACCTCGCCAAAAAAAAAATCCACGTTGTGGCTGCTTTACGTCTTACATTTTTTCACGATCTTCAATCACTGTGAAAGGGCACTTAAAGTTCTAAGAACCGAATAAAAAAAGTTCATGTGTGGAAACGTGTGCAGAGCTGGTTTTAAAAAGAGACCAAAAAGTGACGTCTGCAGCAAAAAATCTTTAGTCCCCATAGATTACTTGAAGTAGTTAAATAAAAGCAGTCTTTTGAACATTCTACTAAAGTATTTCTGAAAAAGAACAACTCCACCACCCCAAATGCAACAGGTCCTTAAGCTTTCAAGTCAAGTGCTGTTTTTCAAGTCCTGTCAAATGATTTGTTCTAAACAAAACCAATGAATAAAAGCGTATTCCTCACCTCTAATACTGGCCCGGCTCCCAATATGATTTGCTCCACTCCACTGGCAAAGCCCTTCTGACTGAGGGCAGTCAGATGATGAATGAGAAAGTTTGTGCTTTGCGTCTTCCCAGAGCCGCTCTCCCCAGATATGACGATGCACTGGTTCTTCTGTCTCCTCAGCATTGCGTGGTAGGCCACATCCGCCACGGCGTAAATGTGCGGCTCCAAATCTCCCAGTGTATGATTGTCATACATCTTCACATACTTGGGGTTGTAGATTGGCAGGAACTTGAAAGGGTTAATGACGATGAGGATACTCCCAACGTAGGTGTAGATCTTTTCCTGCCGGAAGCGTGAGCGCAGGTTGTCCAGCAGCGAGCGCTCGTTGAGCTCCGGCAGGCAGCACAGATCGGCGTGATCGCCCTGAGAATCGGGTTGCGGCAGCAGTCCGCGTTCCACCATGCGCCTTCGCTCATCCGTCACCTGCAGCCACATCTGGAGGCTGCCTCCGTAGTGAATAGAGCCATCCAGATTTTTCTGCCTCAGCAGGAAGCGATAATCATCACCGCCAGACAGCGGACGGTGCTCCAGAGCCACGCGAGGCCAGAGCATCATCCTCTGCACGGGACAGTCGGTGGGGTTCAGAATCCATTCTTCCCCACCAAACTCCTTCACCTCGGCTAACACATAACACTTGGTGCGGTCCAGCTGCAACCGCTCGATGACACGTTCAATGGCCTCAGCGGCTGTGGTGGTCTTGCGGGCACTGATTGGACAGTAGATGGTACCCTCTGCAAGGACACCTGGATAGATGCGCACGGTGAGCTCTGAGTTCTCAAAGCGCTGCCGTCGGCCCAGGGTGCCCATGCCACCAACGCCACCAACTCCATCGCGAGCACTCATGGCGGAGCAGGAGCTCCCATTAGAGACAGCAGGCTTGGTACTGGCACGTCCTTCGCTGGGATGGTGAGACCACTATCTCAAGACATCACCACTGGAAGAAAAAAAGAATAACAAGGTAAGGACCAGTAGCAATCAGTATGAAAGTTCTTGTAAGAAAACTAGGACTGTCAATGTTAACGCATTTACGCCTGCAACTAATCTTAATTTGTTTAATGCATAGTATTACCTGGTGTAGATTGTTTGCATTACCTATTTTGACCTGAAAGTCTCTCTTCTGCAGAGGGTTATTTAGTTCAAAGCAGTGCGTAATACGGTATTGTACTGCGTTCATCAATGCAGATGGATGTTTGAATAAAGCCAACCTACTGTGTGGCTTAATTATTGCTTACTTATTGTTTTTCCAAAGCACAATTAGTTTACAGTTACCATTTCTGAATTGCATTCAAAAACAAAATTACCTGTTTTAAACCTTCATGAATATGAAAACCTACAAAACTGAGATGTGTGGTTTAAGATAACAAAACATTTTTGTAAACGTTTTTTTTGAAAACGTGTGTTTTTTACATTTTAAACTTACAAAGTTAAGCTTTTAGTGATCAATCAAATCGCTAGAGTGTGATTAACCAGATTTTTTTTTTTTATTGATTTATAGCACTAGATAAAACACACAACAATCTCAACATCTGTACAATGAATGAACTTCTCTAAACTGATTTACAGTCTGGGATTTCTACGCAACCCACTCCACCCCACCAGATTACGAAATGCACCAAAATATGACACGTGGCCCTCGTGGGCCGTTATATAATCTGCCAAGGGGTCATATTATTTTGCTGGATTCTGACATGCACACTCACACTGGATAAAAGGATAAGTCATCAGGCTCAGTGGGATAACCATTAACACTCATACCCACTGCGAATGCTCACATAAGCTCCTCGCAGACTCTGACAGAAGCAGCTGCCACCCTCTTTGCGCCACGCACAATCACGCCATTTACAAGTTCCTGCTTTAACGCACAGTGACGGGGCATCATGGGGAGAGCAAGAGGTCAACAGAGAGAGAGGGGAAGAGGCAGGGTTAAATTAAAACATCCCAGCTGCTGAGGAGATTTCTCTGCCATTCTGATTCAATTTTAATCATCGCGCTGGAGATAGATCAGTTACACAAATGTCACAAACAATAACGCAATTAAATAATAAATTGTTATTTTTTTCTTTGCAGCATCTGTAAAATAGTATTTGCAAATGGCAAATTTATGCATCACATTGGACAACAACGAGAAGCAGTGTATCCGAGCATAACTGAGGATTAACGTTCTTTGGGGTTGATTGGAAAGGCTCTGACCTTCTGTGAATGAAGCACTGTATTACTTTACAATGATCTCTAACACTTGAAGCTATAATTCAGCAGATAAAAAAAGATAATTTTTCACCACACTTTGTTTATTATAAGTCAGACATTACATTCCTATGCATCATTAGATTTAAATGTTCAGTGCATTACAGGATGTGCTGGAATCTGACTGGCAAAGGCCTGTGCAGTTATACACCATCCACAGTAACGCAGGCATACATTTTCATGTGATATGTTATCCGCCCCCCCAGTGACTTTGTTTTTATAAATGAGCTGTATTTACCCTTGTCTGTACTTTAAGAGCTGGCTGATGGAGCAAGTTATAAATAAACTGGAGGGCACTCTTGTAAGGAGGGATCCCAGGAATTAAATGCAAACACCAGCCTGTCACACACCATCTTTTGAACCCGTCTTTCATCTTTTTCAATTAGCTGAGAACCACTGGTTGTCCTTGTTTTGATTTCAGTGATGGGGAAGGAGCCCAGATCTGATGGTCAACACCTTAGCTGGTTTGAGGTGCTTAATTTGGTCTGCCTGGTTCAACCATCTTTTATTCTTTTTTTTTTTAGAAATTTTAATAATGTCATGTCTTCTGAATCATTTATCACTTTTTAAACTTACAACAGGTATTTTAATGTTTGTTTTTAGATCTATAATTTGATTGTTAAAAAAAATATTTCTGCTTCCTGTGCTATATTTTTGCCATCATTTTGGAGTTTGTGTTGAGGGTGGAGTCAAGTTGGAGTTGCGGCCAAATGTTTGCCCCCACCACCAAACCTCATATTGGAAATCATGTGTTTTATTGAATGCTTTATCACCATTATAAGGTCTAACAATTACTGGCATAAGTAAACCAGGAGTTTAGCTCATATGTCTTTAAGAACACCCGAAGATAACCAATTATATACTTTATTCAAGACCAACCACAGCGGAAAACGTGAAATCGAGATGAATGAGGGGATAAAAATAGCTCATGCACACAGACGACCATGAAGGGCTCCAACAGGGAAATGACAACAATGCTGCACCTAGTCCAGACAGTTTCCTGTCAGCCCCTATCCAACCTGCCATGTGTTGCCTCAGCAACTCTGCTACAACCCACATGACACTGAAATGCTGCACAAGACAATGTTTTATTATCAATGCAGAAATACCAAAGCATAGAAAGAAACTTTTCTTTGTTTCAAATAGCGCAAAGTTATTGATATAAACATGCTAAAGTGAAGTATCTAGTGGGAGAGCTCTCCGTCTTCCCGATTAAGCTTTCAGTCCATGTCTGCACATAGGAGTGTGAGTGTTTTAGGCAGCAAGTTACAGCCTGTTGTCCTGAACAGATGGTCAGCTCCCTGCTTAACGGAAAGGGAGGGGGGACTTAGGGTTGTGTCAGAGCTGCACCACATAGAACCACACTGACTGACTATTTACCTTCAAACAGAACCTCAACCAATCGCTGCAGTGCAATCAGAACCGTAGTTGAGAAAGTTATCACGCTATATGTAAGATGTGAATATCTAATGCAGCTGTGTACCGTCTGTGCAGTTTTGTTTTACTTGTTGATGTTTGGGTAAATTAAAGATCAGCATAGAACTCCATTTCAAAATTAGGTACAAAAAAGATAATTTAATGAACAAAAGATACTTTATATAAAAATGTACTTAGTGAGTAATTGTAATATCAAATTTAAAAAAAAAAACAGGAAAAAATATATGTTGATTTGGGCATGATTTTTAGCAATAGGATCCAAGCACCTTACAGTCTTTAAGCCATGAAGCAAAAAACATTTACAGAGCTCCACGCTGTGCCATAATTGTGTAAAAATAGCAAATATGAAGAGCAGAGTGAGAAAAAGAAGAAAATATTCTGAGGTATGACATCATGTCACCTGATGGCCGTGTCTACCCACCAAATGTTATAAAGTTTGGTGTAGATAAGTGGGATGTTTGGGTCCTGAAGGAAGAAACAAAGCAGACAAAGCACAGATAGAGGAAACCGACTGAGGCCTCTCCCCATTCTACTTTCTCCTCACACAGCTGAACCAGAAACAGATCCATTTACATGGACATGATTGGTTAGCGTTAAGGCACCACAGAAGAGTTATCTCATTGAAATCAGCCAGGGCAGATCCTCCACCCCCCTTTTTTTCTCAAGATGCAGCAGATCAGGGCAGATACAATCTCGACATACCAGAAATGAGTAACGCTGGATTTCACCTGAAGTAAATATTGGATTTGCAGATCACACAAGAGGAGAGTTCCTGCTTTGAGGTATTGTTATAGTTAAACTTGGGTCAGATGCTATCATTGTTAAACAATGTGTGGCTGGGAGCAATTATCAGAACTTGGATTAGAGGCTCAGCGCGACGTTTACCATGAGCAAACCACGGACACAATAGTTGCTATTTACCAATTAATTATAAAATCAAACACTAAAAATGTTCAAGAACAATGTGAAAAGATTTGAGTGTTTTATGGAAAATTCAGCCACACAATCACTCTTTTAAAAAATGATTTTGGTGAATCCAAAACACAACAGGTTTTTGTTGAGGTTAATATCTCCCATGTTTTAACTAGCAGTTTTCTTTAGTTTCTCCTGTATGGAAAACCATCAAGATCAGAGCAAATTGCAGACAGAAAGTTTGTGGATCTTGATTGGCTCAGACCATCTAGACCAGTGGTCTGCAACCTTTGACTCTGGAACTATGGATGGATCTCACAATGGATCTAATCTTTGGCTAAAATGATAAAGAACCAGATAACCAGGCAGGTTTCCAGCATTTAATTTTTTATGGACTAATGGCATTGGATTTTCAAAACAGAATGACACTTACAGAACAAGTAATACTTTAGATCTATGTTTTCTTTTATTTTAAAGCTTACAAATGGAAGCAAACTGGTAGCTGTTCAAAAATGACAGCTACCAGTAGATATTTATGAAAATTACTCAGTCTACTTTTAGAAACTCAACGGACAGTAGTGGCTCTAAACAACTTTTATTTAGCGGGACAAAGTAAAAGTGGCTCTCTTAATCACAAAGGTTGCATATCCCCAGTGCAGACTGATATAATAGTTTGAAATCATGCATTGGTTGGTAATTCAACAGACTTTAAATAACAGTTTTTTGTCAATGCGAGATCTGTCTCTTGATTATGGACTCTGGAGTTAATGGGTTGTGCTTTAAGGTTTGACATCTATTAACTATGTTTTGCAATCTTGTGCTAAAGTGTGGAAGGAAGTAACTTGAGTCAACAATACTTTGATAACTGAATCAACGAGGAGTTTTAGTTGGGCTGACTAGCATCACAGAGTAACAAACGTATTGAAGAGGCCTTCTTCTAAACCTAATTGTACCCTTACTCATAATCCTACCCATAAACACACACAACATTCAGTAGATGTTAAATCATAGCATTTGTTTCCCACATGTAATTTGTTAGGTTTCTCTTGGCAAAATCAAAGTGGTGTTCAGAGTCTGTATATAGTATTATGGGATGTTGGAGGAAAAAGGTACACATATCTGAAAGACTGGTTAGTCCAGTTTCCATGGATTGTGACTTTGGATATCAACCAAACCAAGGGTTTTTTTTTTTCTACACTGAGCATAAATTCAAAGTGGGCTGTTTTGAAATTTGTTTTAGACAGGGGAGAGGGAAAAAGAAGACGTTGCTCAGCTACAATATACATCATATCATCCAGCTCTCAGCATGTCTGTTGCTAAAATAAACAGCCACCTGTAAGCTTGCTACCAAGAAAGCTTGCCTGACTAATTCAATGTTTTAGATAGTCAGGCTCCATGTGCTACCTTACAAAGGGAAGACCAGTAAGAACAAACACGCTGAACAATGAGATATCAGACTGTCATTAAATGTATTTTATCTTTTTCTTCTTTGGCATCTCTACAGTGTTATACACAAGTAACTCTAGGTGCAAGGTTGCTTACAAACAGTCTGTTTAAAAGACACTGATGGAAAAAGAAGGAGGAAGATTCTGCATTCTTTTTGTCATCTATGCATCGTCAGTGAAGCTTTATTGGACGCTTGCAGTGAAGTGTAACTGTTTGACTCCACAATGCCAGCCATTGTTGCACCGGCGTTAAGGATCGAGTTTGGTCAGCTTTCTATAATATGAGGTCATCCTTCTGAAAACTGGAAGACCGACACTGACGTCGCTCTCTGTGTGAGTGTGTGTGTGTACTTAAGAGTTAGTAGTAAAACAAACTCACATGTCCTCTTCAAGTTTCTAAGGTATCATTTGTGATTATGAGCTTTTACAATGCCATTTATTAGCTACGTGACAGGAGATTACGCTGCCGGATCATAGTGTTAAGCAGTCTGTTATGTTGTAAAACATGTTTTATTTATTCCACTTCTATAAACCAGCCACTGAGGGAGTGCCAGCCCACAGATTGGGTAAATTGGTTGTGTTAGCAAGGACATTCAACAAAAGACTAGACCCAAGAGGCTGTTCACCAAAAGGAAACTAAACAAACAGGAACAGCACTAAATAACACTTTTAGCACCAGATTTGTTAATGAAACTGAACTACAGCCAGGGATGTCGTGAAAGGTCTAAAAAAAGAATGATGTACTGATTGTGATGTATAAATTTTTTTTTTAAAGTGGATCAATCATTTTGAGTGATGGCGCTAAAAAATTAAGTGCTTCTGTTAGACACTTGTGAGGAAGTTTCCCATTAGTGTTCCAGTGTGTAAAGCTAAAGGCTAATAGTGTTTTATTGCTTAAGTTCATGTACAACTTTCACTAATGAAAATCTAATTGACTGTCTTTAAAAAGAACAAGGAATGAGAAGAGATTCAGATTAATTTAATTTCTGACTGGAGTAATTTTGCCAGTCTTGTGTTGTCCACAGTGAGCACAGGCAGATCCAATCCAAACATTTTTAGAATTTTTAGTCTTTATTCATAGCTGCGAGGATGTGATCCAATCGCTAAAGACGAATATTAGTGTCAGATGTGAAGATTAATATTAACCTTCACAATATCAGGGACACCAGAAACAAGGTAAAAGTGAGAGATCTGTTTCATTAATATCCAAGTTTTAATCACTACAAAGATTTTTTTGTGTGTGTATGTTTTAGTAAAATTTAAACAACCAGGAAGCAATGGCGTACACCTGACACACCATCTAAGACCGAATTTTGGAAAATAGTGAAGACAAAATTAACCATGGGAAAATACACGCAGAAGCTCACAGACAGACAGTCAGGCTGGATCACAAGAATAGAGATGTTAGAAAGCATCAAATAGAGACGGACAGAAATGATAGGGATGTTAGTCTTCCGAAATGTGAGCTGTGGGAATGTGAGAGCAAGAATCAGGGAGGAAGGGAGGAAAGAGCAATTCTAACAGCCTCTGTCCAAGTTTTAATCACTACAAAGATTTTTTTGTGTGTATGTTTTAGTTTATGATTATTTAAAAGAGTGGCGGCTCTCCTGGCACTACTCCACCATATGCCACAAGATGTTCCTGATAATTCCTCCAA
The DNA here is from genome assembly GCF_019740435.1 of Gambusia affinis. Taxonomy (NCBI): domain Eukaryota; kingdom Metazoa; phylum Chordata; class Actinopteri; order Cyprinodontiformes; family Poeciliidae; genus Gambusia; species Gambusia affinis. Next base: position 25,101,475 of record NC_057869.1, on the reverse strand, counting down.
CACAAGCTGAAAATGATTTCTGTCCGATTCACAAAACGCCAGCAGGGCTTTTCTGGACCAGATGTGATGCATCTGCCTCACGACTACATGCAATCACATTACACAAGTACAATAACCAACCACAGGCACCCAACTAAGTCAGGACGACTGAAACATCTGATCATGCTGGGGGAAGTGACTGAAGGCTGCAAATTCTGCAAGCACTGCACAATGTTTGGCTGGCTGGTGCATGTTATTCCTTTGCTCCTGCTTGACCAAGTTGATAAGCTGTAAAATCCTAATCCAGATAAATTAACAAAAGTGAGAAAAACCACAACTAATTTCTAATTGTTAGATGATACTTATGAGATGAAAATAAAGTGATACTGTTAAATTTGATATTGTTGGCTACACCTTTCCTACAAAGTAGAAACCGGTTTGACATCATTACAATGTATTAATAGAGCCAACGATTTTCTTTTGAAGTTCTTGAGTCAGGAAGAGAGGAACCAGAAGTATCAATCTGTTTTTCTGCACAACAATTTACCATAAACAATACAATCGTATTAGTGATTTTATTAGCTACAGTGGTAGTAATACTTTATAAAATTTCACGCATGAACATACTGACTTTCAGTATGCAGATGACACTTGGAGTGTCATCTGTATTGAACTGCACCCACTAAAAAAAACACAAAACAATCTTTTCAGTGTCTTAGGGCAGAATACACATATAAGGAAATCTATAAATCAAGATACATTCAACCTGCAAACATTTTCACATGACAGATTTGTGCAAAAACTAGTCGCATTCATTTTTGACTGCAATGTTGTCTTGGAATATTCAAGTGCCATTGGGAAAAGAGAATATTCTTGACAGAATAACCTGCTTATTCAGTATTTTCAGGTCATCAGGTGACCCTCACCTTTGGGCAAATAATGTCAATGACTACTGACCTGACCAACTGCAGCAACCTCTGATCACAACACTCCCTCCACAGGCTTGTACAGTAGGCACAAGGGTTACCCATCTTGTACCTACTGTACAAGACAGGTACACATGTGTGCATTACTCACATCAGGGCATTACTCAGAAATAGGGCGAATCTAGAATCAACGACCACATGACCCTCTTCCATTGCTCCAAAGTCCAAGATATGTGCTCCCAGATGTAAGCCTTTCTTGCTGATTGGGTTTACTGAGCTGTAGTTGGAAACAAATTAACAAGTTAAATAGACAAACTAAGCTATTCTGAAGACTGCATACCTCCAGCAAAAAGATATCTGACTTGGTAACAGGCTGCTTGAGGCAGAAAACTACTCAGGTCAATCCCTAACAAAAAGAAATGTTCCTGCTCGTTGCTAAGGAGACTGAAACATGGCTACATTTAATGTTTAACACTCTTTGATGGTTTGCCTTCACTTTGTGTCTGCAGCAACAAGTTTGACATGAAGAGTTTCATAACCTATCAAAACCCCAAAGTATTTCATAACAACAGCTTTTCCACTCGCAGAGGTTGTAGTGCATGCACAAGAAAAACACGTGAAACGTGGGAGTTTTCAGTTTTGACAAAACACAAGAGAAAGAAAAACAATCTGGATTTTAATTATTTATCTAGTAGAGCATTGATAATCACCTACTGATAAAAAATTGTGTGATTACAATTTCTGATTTATTGCCTGGTGGATCTCTAGCCAACAGTGAGTGCACTAAATGATAATATTAATGGTCATATTATCATTATCAGTCAACTCCTGGTATTTGTGGGAGTTAGTAATTTTAGCTTCCCAAGCTGCATTTTCCCCTGAATATTTTAGATATGCGCTGCAAAAAATAAAAAAATAAAAAATCCATGCACAGGTGAGGTTTTCGTGATTAATCTGTATGCATTTTCACAAAAAATTCCCAAATAGGTGACTCTGTGAATTCTAAACCACAAACAGGCAGGGTCCACTATATACATATAAAGTCACACCAACCACTCAAAGCCCTTTAGACTGTTGCCACGGTCACCCAGTCACACTCACTGACCAGCTTGGAGTTAAGTGCATTGCCCTTGCACATTGACATGTGGTAGGATCAAGGCGTAATGTCACCCACAACCTTCGGAGTGCATGATGACTACTCTTCCCATTGAGTCACAGTTTCCCACAGTCATGTACCATTTTCAAAAATAAACTGGAAACCATACCTTACAGTATCATATAGAATTGTTTATCCCCTAAAGACAAAATGCAGATTTGACTTTTTGTGCTGCTGAAATACAGCAGATAATTAAAATCCAGTCAGTTCCAGCATTTTTTAGGTGTCACCAAGAAGCCCTGATGACTAGTGGCAACACGTCTGTGCTTGGATCACTGTCCGCACCGTAATTAAAAATGACTGTAGGCCTCTTAGCGGTGCAGCGGATATCTGAGGCGGGTCATTCTGAACGGGGGAGCCTGGGCCGGCGGAGACTCCCTCCGCATTCCTCTGGCCAAACATCAGCAGGTGACACACTACCAGCATGGAAATATGACACTGCAGGAAGTGCCAAAGGTGCTTGCTAAACTACGAGGCTGTCTTTTCTACGCAGGTTCCAATCATTGTTGTTGCCTGAAGAAAGAGGAGGGAGAAAACAGAGGAAGGAAATCAACTGAGTGCAGCTGAAGTCCCAAGGACAACATGGGAGGAAAACACAGATTTCTGGTTTGAATCGAAACATCAACAATAAACCTCAGCGCAGAGCTAGATGTTGTGGGTCAAACTTTTGCAATCCAAATTTATAAAACAAATTATACTAGTAAAATTTAGCTAAAAACAAATTGAAAGAGCAAAGTTTAGACACAAGCTCTTACATAACAGGTGGATTTATTTCAGCACTACACAAACACTCACGTTAAAATATCCCTTTCCTTCTTCTGTAAACCTGACTTTTTGTAACAACTTTCTAATTTACTATGCTCCCTCTTTGCCAAGTTGTGAAAAATAATTTTTAAACTGCTAGCAAACCAGGTATATTTAAATTATTATGTACTGCGACTAAAACAGCCACCAGGTATTTAAAAGATTAAAAATGTGGAGTTTGTACAAAAGAACATCGCTCAAAGTAAACAGCACCACTCCTCCGTTGTTACCATGGAGACTTCCACTTCCCATGTCCACTCCCAGGACAACGACAGCTGCCATGGGTGAAACAGGAAGTGTTTGCACCGTGGGGGGCTTCAACAATACGACACCATCATGCCGTTGTTGTTTAATAAAGTTTATGTTTTTGCCTCAATAATTAAGGTTTTAACTTTCTCTCCAAGAAAGTCAAATGTGTTTGTCAGAACAAACTGTGCTATAAATGATGTATCCATATGTACCAAACTGATCAACACAAATATGTGGATCATTAAAATACTTAAGTTAAATTATTTAAGTAATTATTTTGACACAATTGTTTATTTCCATTAATTTCAGTGAGTAGAGCTTGCAGAAAAAGAAAACGCAAACTTCAGTCCCAGAAAGGGAAACAATTACATCAAATTTTTAACACATACTATTGTTGCTTACACAATCACAGGAAAGACCGATTACTTGACAGTTGTCCAAAACACAGCCATTGAAAACCTGCAAAAGGAGGGTGAGCCACAAAAGACCAAATCTGAAAAACCCGGCTACTCGTAGAGTGATGTATTTAAGAATATTAATGGAAAGACGGGAATAATAATAATTTTAAAAAAAGAGACTGGTACTGGTCCTATGAATATAGCAGAGAAAATACTAAAGTAAACACAATTTTCTCCCATGCAATATATTACACTCCTGGTCAGTCTGCTCAGTGAAGGCAGCTACACTTATTCTGTGCTGACCAGAAAGACAAGTTTGGCTATTTGGAAACATTTCTGGTCATGAAACAGACAGTTACTTTATTATGGTAACTCGGTTTTAAAACTATTGTTGGCAAGCTACATGTAGTATATTCTGTCAAGCTGCTGACTGCAGGCTAGCTTCCTGAACAGATAGCCTGACTAATTAACCCCCTACTATTAGTTTGTTACACTTTAAGTGTTACTGTGTGAAAAAGAAAGTTGCAAAGAGTGTATTTTTTTGCACAGTAAACATGTTTACTTAAAAACTACCTCTAAATTTAGCAAGTCATTTATTAATGTCAGAGTATCAAAATTGAACTTACCTGCCAAAATTAACAGTACTTGCTTTAATTGCACTGACTTTTGTCTCATTTATTTGTAATCTTGAAAGTAAGATATTGTAGATAATAATAAGAGATTATTCTGTTCTCAAACTACAATCACCACTTTTCTCCCCCAACATATCCTTTTCAGTGTCACTTAGCAATTTTGGTTTTGCAAATTACAAAAAAAAAAGGGTATAGTAGAAACTGTGGTTTAGGCTGAAATGCTGAACCTAAAACAAGCTTTTGATTTCAGCTCACCCCATGCTTATGTTTAATTGTAATGAATGGAAAATGTTTTCCCTTTCCAGCTCCCTTTTAGCTCTGGAAACATCAATATGACACAGTCATTTGGCTGATAGAGTGGGAATATGCACCACCCTGCACTAAAGTTTTCCAGGAGACAGAGGGCATCAACAATTACTCTTTGGACACTTTGTTTTTTTTAAGTTTAAAGGTTCCCTAGAAGTTAAACAGAAAAAGTGGTTACACTTCTGTTTTAAAAGATGCCAAAAACCTGGACTTCATGTAACTGCCTTACATATGGATGTAAAAAGCCATGTTACATATGCAGAGTCTGATATGAACGTCCAAAGAAAGAAAGGAGGCCAGAGGCAGAATTCCACCGGGAGCAGCTGGGTTGCATTAATCTGAGCTGATCACAGTCACTCGAGACGGTGGAGCCACAGCGTGTTTCAGAAGCATCCCAGAGGTGGCTCACTGCACAACTAAAAATACACACAGTCTCCTTTTAGCAGATGCTGTGTCAAGCTGTATTGAGCAGTAAACTGGACTGGAAGTCAGACAGAAAAAAAACAAAAACAAAAAAAACCATGGGATGAAAATTACATGGGATCGACAATGATGTACCAAATACTACGTGTGTAATGAATCAAGCTATTGTAATGAAGTACTTGATGCACAAATGTTTTTCCTAGCATAGCCTCATGTAAGGGAATGCCAATGGAGAATATTAACTTGAAGGACAGGAGGAGGTAGAAGTTTAAATGCACAAAAAGTAGGATAGACAGAAAGAATAATTTTCTTCCAAAGAAATCATTAACAGGAGTGGGTGGCTGTTCAAAATGACCCCAGGAAGAGGTCAACAAAGGCCCACAGCCACATCCAAAGAACTGCTATCTATGGTCAGTGGTCATAACTTCACCATTGGAAAGAAACTTGATAAAAATGGCCTGAGTTCCAAAATCAAAACAACTGCTGAGCAAAAGGAACATTAATGCTCGTCCATTTTGCCAGACAACAGGTTGATGATCCCAACAAAACTTGCGGCTAAGGGAGACTCAAGGTTTAGGGGACAATTATTTTTTTTACACAAGGCAATTTAGATAGGTTTGGATTAGTTGCCCCTTTCATTTAAAAAAATAAAAATAAAAAATTTAAACATTGCATTCTATCGTATTTCTGTCTTGTATTTGTCTGTGGATCTGACAGACAAATTATGTGACAAAGGAATCTCAAAAGGAGCCAACACTTTCTCACCACTTTTACAGGTTCTGATTGATATCATTGATTCAGATTATGCAGCGTTCACGTCCTGTTCATGAAGACATTTGATCCAGTTAACAAAAACTTTCAGTAATCTCTAAACCAGCAGTCAAAATACCAGTTTTGTCAAAAAAAAAAACTAACAAAAAAAATTAGAAAACATACTAGAAGGCACTGGGATTAGAATAGACTCTACACGCTAAAATAAATCAAGTCTTTCACAGCTAATTCAGCTAATATTGGTTATAGTTGCGCATAAAATGCCTCATCATCACAAATTAAGGTGTGAACAAGGAGGTCCCCGTCAAAGAAAGCAGGTTCACGTGTCATTGTCAAGTTCAAGACATTAATCATCTTTTGGAGCAAAGCGATAAAACAACAAACCTCTAATCCTAGCAACACACACAGCAGGCACAGTGCACACTTTTCAGGTTGTCAGCTGATAGTAATGACAGGACATCTAGCGTAAGGATGGGTCTGAGCTGCAAAATTATCCTGAGCACATCTGTTTAGCGTATTACGGGGAAAAGAATCCTGATTTGTAATTACAGGGGCGCGCTACAGAGGCTCTCGCCGTCTTCTCTGAGGTTGGGGGATGACTTGCCGTCTTTCTGCCCTCAGCAGATCGGAGGCCGTTTGAAATCTGAGCCTGGTGGTTCAGCCGGAGCCGCAGCCCACGGAGACAGGGTGAGCTGCTGTGCAATGATAACGCAAATTTGGCTGCCTGCCTCAAAGGGGAGTTTGACGGAAGATGTTGGTGAGAATATCTAGTGAGGGAACAGATTGAGTGAAGATCTGAAGGTTTATTTTACATAATCTGCCTACAGGAGGATACAGTGGAGAAAAGCTGCACTTAAACCACAAATATGGAGGCTCATGGTGGAAGGAAATCTTTCAAATAGACATTATTAAACAATATCCAGGTGTTGAGAGTTTATGGTAAGATATTTTCTTTGAAGATTGCCTCCTTAGATTGGACAACTCCAGACACAAGCAAGGTATTGTTTTATTTAGCCTGACTTCTCTTGTTCATGCATCGAGCCATAGCACCAGCAAAGCGCGAAAAAGTTTGTAGACAAGACAAGGCAAGTAATAAGCCTCCAGCAATGAACAATATAGTTAATCTTTCCATTGTTCTAATGAAAAACGCAAAACAGCTATGTGTACTTTACTTTAACACATACCTAAGCATTAATGTAAGCCAAGGATACTCCATAACAACCTTGTAGCTGATTGCAAAAGCCCTTAAAATATATTCTTTCATACTTAACAGGACGAAATGTGGAAAGGTTCAAAAAGGTACGAGTATATTTGCGAGACTTTGCACTGATTACTTAAGAATACAGTCTAATGTTGAATAGACTTAAAGAGTTGCACATAAGGATACTCCAACAAATTGATTACATAACCTTCAAACGCTAAAAACATTCCACAGCTACCAACCTGTTGCCAATGTAGGTCTACTTGTTGAATTCACATGTCTTTATTCAACTAAAGCAGATCAATAATCCACAGATACAGGCTTATTGCAAAAACTCCTTAACCCCCTTTCTGAACAATGCTTTATTGTCTCAGCTGAGAAGGTCAGAACAGCCCAACCCTTCACATGAAGTCCTGCTGAGCTCACACTAGCTTGAACTCTCCACTTGCACAGCTAAATCAGCTGGATGTCTTACATTGCTCACCTGTTCAAAATCCACCACAAAACGTAGATCAGAATTATTAACTATACTTTGTTAGAAACTTGATTTATACAGACAGGATGAGAACACAATCCAAAGGTGTTCCCAATCTACATGGGAAATACAGTCTCTCCAGCAGATTCTGGGCCTACCCTCAGGTCTCCTCCAGTCAGAGATGCCAGAAAAACTTTAAGGGAGGCTCACTGGAGGTATTCAAACCCCTGAATCACCTAAACTGGTTCCTTTCGATGCGGAGAAGGGACTCTAATTTGAACTCCTCCGAGATGATGGAGCTCTTCAGCTGCTTGTGTCCTGGATATCATTCTTCTGATATTCAAAATGGTATGAGTATATACCTTTTTGATATGTGGTCTGGAGATTTGCATCTCCAGACCACATGTGAGGGCTGGAATGTAGACAGACCGGAGAACTAAGATTCTTCCTTCTTGACTCAGTTCTTTCTGTGGCAGACTATGCCTGCAACGCTGTAGAGTGTAGACAAGGCCAAAATCTATCAACCCATCTTGGTACGATCAAGACAGTGGACACTCAAACTTCTGTACTTGAGGCAGAGACTCACTCCCAACCAAAAGGGAACAAACAATCCACCTTGAACTTTTGACTTTGAGCAGCTGATTCTAATCACGACTGCTTTATACTCAGCTACGAATTGCTCCAGCGTATGCTGAAGATTGGGGCTTGAAAACACCAGGAGAATCACGTCATCTAAAGAGTCGAGATGAAACCTTCATGTTCCCAACCCAGAGGAAACCATCTCCATAACTATAGTTGGAGATTCTGTCCTTGAACACCACAAGCAGGATATGAGATGAGAGGTAGCCAGAGTTTAATCTACATTAGCAACAAGCTTGACTTTGTGCAAAGGATGCAGCCACAGTTCTTGTTCTGATTAAAGAAGGACTGGATAGCCCTTAAAAGAAACTAAAGCACCATATTATATTGAGGGTCAAGAACAAGATACAAAGAGACACTGTTGTGACTCTCCACTTTAAAATGTAGCAGGACAACCGAAATCCCATCACCTGTGAAGCAGTTCCTTATGGTCTATCGGTTCACATCCAGGATAAACGTCACAGGTTAAGCTAACAGATAACTGGTCAGAAACTCCTTTTCAACACACTGGAGTAAGCTTTCCCAGGGATACATACATAACATAACCTCTGGTCCTCTAGCTTAAACTGGGACTAAAATCCCAGTCTGGCAATCTCCAGGAGTTTCCCCATTACTCCATGCAACATTAGAGAGGAGCCCTCCCTTTTTGCCCACCGCATGCAGTGTGAGGACTTGAGGTTGTGTTTGTCAGCGCTGGTTTGGGAGGGAAGGGGTGGGGTCTGCACACCCATGACCAATGTCAAATAAACTGGTTAAATAATGTAATTGATTTTTCACTACAATGTGAAAAACTTGAAATTTAACTTCTAAAAATCCTATATTATCAGCTCATTTACGGCACTAACTACGCATTAGATGAGGCAGGAGAGGAATGCCTGCCATTATTGAGCCCAACAAAGGCCAAATTCAAAATCCATCTTATCAAGGCTTGCTTACTATCAGTTTCTTTCAGTTATCTCCACTCTTCTTCCCCTTTTTGCCTCATTCTGAGAGAAAACAGACTACTGTGGACTGCCAGAATTTCTAACAGATAAAAGCCAACAGAGCAATGGTGAAGAAAAAACTCTAAACCATCCCAGACATTAACCTCTATGCATCATATAATTTGCTCAAAACTTTGATATCTTATGCTATTCGGCATGGGTGTCAAAAAATAAGAATAATTTTTTGTCAAATTGGTTTTTGGTTAAACATGCAGTTTCTTATTTCTATTTTCCTACATGCAAATAAACCAAAATTTAACAGGTAATGTGAGTGGTGTCATGGCTGGACTGTTTAACAAATGGGCAGTATTGTCCACCATAGCCCAGCAGCACATGCCTGGGGATTAACCATGGGCCCTGTCATGTTTGTGCTGAGAGGCTGCAGGGGGGCCAGCAGCTTTGTCACCACTGTAACATAACACACAGAAATTCAGCAAAATATAGCTTTGGTTTCAGGAAACATCTGAATGAGCAGCTGACATTTAACCCATTAAACACCATGCACAGCTGCTGCTTACCGTTGCAATAATTTCAAACCAGACCTTCTACAAGGCCTTGCAAAAGTATTCAAACCTTTATACCGCCTTGTTTTATGCAGAGACTATTTCTGTACAACCAATCCATAAATGGAAGGAGAATGGCCCAAATTTCCATTTGGACATGTAAGTCAACCTATTTTGACAGGGCGTAAAAAATACATAACTATTCCAAAATGTAGTCAAGAGACCCAAGGAAACCCTGGAGAAGTTGGAGAAATTCATAGCAGCTAAACCTTAGAAATGCTCCCTTTCCAACCTGACACAGCTTGTACAAAGCAGAAATAGAAAAAAAGATGGGCTTCTGGATTTATAGATTCAGTGTACTTAAATTGAATTGAATATATATATAAACTGCAGAATGTGTTTGTACTTCTGTAGAGCATTGAATTTGACCCTTTACGATGTTGTACAGTCTCATTAAGATGAAACATATGTACCCCACAAATAGCAGTGTCGACCTGCCCATCAAAATATTGGTAAGAGTGGTTTCTTTTTATTTTTAAGCAATTAGGTTTCTAAATAACAATTTGGTTACATTTAGATTTAGGAAGAACAAAGCAAGGCACTTTCTGCTCCATGTTTCCTAAAAAACCGTTGTTAGCAGCCACAGTGAGTTAATGAGGGGAAATGCAAAATGTGAGGAAGCCTGTGAGGCCAAAGTCTCCCTCACATAATGGCCTGCTGAAGAAAAGGGAGCTTTGTGCAACAACACAAGCAGGTTCCTCTTTAATGACTTCATGGCATGCCAATCACTTACGCCATACAACCCCATCATGCAGCCACACCACCATTCAGAGACATCCCGATCATGTGAGCAAAACAGCATGTGATTCTTAAACAACCCCCCCAGAAGAAAACAAAGTTCAGAAAGTAACAGGTTGGGGATGAAGACGGGGTCATTTTATTGAATTGGTAACAAGTTCTTCACTGCCTCCAATTACAAGAGAACAAACTGCTATAATCATAAATTCAATGTTTCTAGACCGGTGCTGGTCACTCTGCCCTTTTAAAATGTTGCAGTACTTTTGAAGATTTGCTTATTTAATGGATTATTTTTTTCAGAGCCCACTACTACAAGACCTTTGGCATTTGTTAATACCACTGGGATTTAACAGAATTTTCTGTAATAGAAAAGAAAGATCTGTGGTTACATGCCTTTGTGCACCAAGGATGCAGATGTCTGTCATTGTGGAAGCTCTCCAGTTCTATAACAGTCTCATGCATGGGGAAGAAGACATTATTATAATGTTACTTTAGCTAGAGTTATTCTGTCTGGTTGAGGAGAGCATCCTAGAATAGAGATGGCCTTTCTGATGAAATGTTGTCATGAGCGTCTACTATCAGAAGATGATCATATTTATGTTTTGGTCAAAGTTCACTGGCCAAACAGCAATCTGGACCACATTTTTATTAACCCTCCCACAGCCATAAGAGACAGTGTCACTTAGAACCCATGAGTTTTTCCTCTGTGTGCGGTCCAACAGGGTCATACTGACCCTGTGTGCGCTTTCACAAGGTTTTTTTGTGTGTGGTTTCGGAAACAGGCTGATGGGACAACCCCCCTGCTTCCCGGCTGTCCGTGAACTTTGTCGCATTCCTCCTGAGCATCGCGCTAAGACATTGCTAAATTATAAGTCCGTATTGTCCACCTCATGGTAAGATATACATGGGTACAATCTAGTTTGTTTACAAGCGCAAAGTAAACCTAAGTTTATATTGTTGGGTTTTTTTTCTTGTTTTGTTGCCAAATTCAAGAAAAGCATGAATTTGGAAAAATGGAAAATTACAAAGGGTTAACACAACAGTTACAGTCCTTTATATTTAAAGAAAATACTTTACAAAATTTTACAAGACAGTTATGAGAATTTGTACTTTTATAAGCCTTGGAAAACATTTCAGTGACATTCTCAGCTTCAAAGACATCCGGTTTGTTCATTCACCGTCAGGCCACACATCAGGTCTGACAGGGTGGCAGGAGATGATGTAAGAGGTGACAAAACCTGAAGACATTTCATTGTTTCACGAAAGCCATTTGACTAACACTATGTTCACAACTTCTCTCAAAGTGATAGCATGCAGTACTTAATACGTCATAGTTCTATCTGTCACGGCTGTGAAAGAAGCGGAAAGAGACAAACTGACTCCACACACAATATTTGTGTTTCATGCCTGATGAAATAGAACATTAACATTGATAGTCTGTAAACGACAAAAGATCTAAAAGAGTCACAGTCTGCCAACACTAATGTATTGCCATAACAACTCTTATTAGCATGCAAAGCAAGCCATGGGCATGAAAACAAGAGAATTATTGCTTTTTCCACATGTTTAGATCATGGTTTAATTGTGCTTCCTCAATCTAGCCACCAGCCTAATAACTTAATAATGACCTGAGGAGCTTATATTTGGTCCATCACTGCAGTTTGTTTGATGAAAAGTTGCCCCACTATGTTTCACTCTGTATGTTTCTTTATAAAAATTAAGTTTAAAATATCTCTACCTAATTAGACAAACAGGAGATTTCACCCAAATGCTATAGAAGACATCAGCTCCCTATTGTACAGATGTCAAAACTTTAGGACAAACAGAAAAGTTACTATTCAAAAACATTATCACTTTAGTGCGGTTGGATGAAGTTACAAGGTTTCTATGACATACAGAAGTTTAATGATAAACATTTCAGAGTTTTACTGACTTTTCTTATGACATCCATAAAAGTTTATGCAAGAGTTTCTTGGCGATGGACTCAACATTTCTGATTGATAGCCCACTTAGTTCTCACTTTTTTCCTGAGAGGCCTTCATTGTACAGGGGGGGGGAAAAATCATCCCCAAAGTGATTCTTGTCACAAAAAGTTGCTCTTGAAGCAGGTTTTGATCCAATTCTTTATTTATTGCAGCGTGTCTAAACAAAATTAAGGTTGAGCTTTTATTGTTGCTCCCTTTTCCAGAAGTCCCAAACAATAAGAGAGTGTCACTCAAGAAAATAACTTGACCCCCAGTCCTTCTCGATCCAATCCTGAACCTCCTGCAGAATCGCTTAGTCAAATCCTTCTAAGGGGAGAGTCCGACTGGTTTCAAGTCCAGCAACCAGTTACAACTCTTTGGACGCCAGGAGACAAAGCATGGTTTGAAACAGTTCTCTCTTTAAACACGACTGCTCCACTCATCTAATTCAGTGAGAATACCAGCTACTCTGTCCTGGTTTACAACTTCCCCTGAGCCAAAGATGAGATCATTAAAATTATGCTACAGCAGGTCAATTTGAGCAAATTAGATTTTTAAGGTCAAGTTAACTCTCATTACCTTTGAAATTAATTGCACTTCAAACAATCACTATAAAATCTAAAGCAGTAAAGTTTGTGAAAAATCAAGATTTCTGTCCTTCTGAAAAACCTTTAGGTGCAATAATAGGATGAACCAAAGGACAGAAGCTTAGGTTGATCTTACACCCGATAGTCCGGTATCACCAACTATCACCAATTTTGGTCACCAATCAAACTGGTCGCTTGATTGGTGACCAAAATTGCAACATTTGCTGTATTATTTTCAGGAAGTGTGTTGGCTTCACACTGTACTGTGTAAAACGATCAAAGCCCTTGAAAAACCTGTTCCCATCTCACCTGTGGTGGCGCAGCACCAAGAACCATAGAAGGAAACGACACGAAAACCTCTGAAGACAACATGAGCGCAACTTCCTTCTTCATGAAATGTAAAAAACCAAAAAAGTAGTGGGTTCAGATTTTAACGGTTGTAGCATTTCTCTTTTGTTGCTGGTAAAAGAAAACTACACGCCATTTCTCCTGCTGGTGCTAGATTTTTGGTTGCATTTGTCCAGAATATCCTACACTATAGTCCACTTTCTGCTTTCAGAATGGTATCTGGTCCACTTGAAATTCACATATATAACCGAACAGTTCACCAAGAGAACCAAGACCCAGGTTTTTAGGCAAACCAAATTTCATTTTCTGGTCTGCATCAGAGTTCAATTGCGTATGCAAATCTCCCCAAACCAAAAGCACTTTGTAGGCAAACAATCTAGAGTTTGATTTAAACGGACTAAGCAAAGCTGGTGTGAATCCATCCTAGGAAATAACTGCTTTTTATACAATAACTTGATCTATTCAACTTTTAGCTTCAGATGATCAAATTAACTCATTCCAGCTCTGTTCTCTTCATTGAAGTGCAAGCCATTCAGAGTTCTGCTGTGCTGAAGCCAATAGACTTATGTTGCAAAGTCTAAAATGCACACAACACATTCAAGTTTTAAATCAAGAACTTTTTAAAAAAAGAAAAAGTTAATCTTCATTCATCAAGCACATCCTCTTAAGAATGCTTGAGAACATTTCTCTAAATTTGCAAGGATTTTGCTCCAGGCAGAACCCCCCCCCCCCCCCCCAACATTGTCCATCAACATTTATCTCCTGCAGAGACTCAAAGAGTTATCCAATATCCCGAACCCCTGCTCTCTCCAGTGGCGTCTGTCGTATCTCTGCGCACACCACCGACGTGATAGAAAACTGTGGCCAGTCCCTTTAGAAATAGCAGAGCTAGGGGCCTGTGGGGTATCAGATGTCAACGGGGAACCAGTTGCTGGAGTCTGAGTCCAGGCTGCCTCGCTCAGGCTCACAGCAGCTGTGTCTTCTCAGAGCCCACATTCCTGCAGGACAGACCCACTCTGCTCTCGTCACCTGCGCCCATCTTAACAGCATGCAGAGGAACTTCAAGGGAGAGGAGGAGAGGTCTACTGTACAGGCGGCTGCTTTTTTTTTTTGGTTTGTTTCCCAGTTAGGAAACTATTTAATAAATAATAAAGCAGCTCTCTTTCCTGGCTAAAGAGAAATGAAAAAGCAAGGGATGGGTCTCCTCTTTCACATATACAATCAGAAATCAAGCCATAATGTTATGAATGTAGCGATGGGCCAATAAATAACCTCTATTTTTCCCTTATTCAGATCTGCTCAGTGATTAACTGCTCAAATAGTTATTTTTTTCCCCTAATCATAACATGAATCATCTACTTTAATGCATTTTTGTTAGTTTAATTAGAGTTATATAAAGATAGAGCAGATATGCTGTAACACACAGACTGCAATTCCTTCATTTTGGAATGGACTCAAAACCTTTTTCCCTTCCTGTACTTTCTAGTCCTTATGAAGAAAGAGAAACATTAACTCAGAAGTAGTCATAATGGGATTTGGAAGTACATATTACACATTCAGAAACTGAACAGGCTAGAAAAGACCTAATGCAAATATGTATATTAAAAAACGAGATCAAATGTGACGCATTGAATGCCCTGCTCGGATGCTGGGTGTTTTGTGTCTGCTGTCGTCTCCCTCCATTGACAGGCTGAACGGCGCAGCCATGATTCAGCATCTTCTTCACCTCGTCAGACCTCACTTTACACTTCCAGCTGCTCTGCAGAAAGAGTCGCTTACAGTGTTATAAGCTGCACCGTCTGACCTCTACTAAATAATACATGTAAACACTGCCCATCCCACCACATTGCAGGCAAAAACTAAAAAAAGAAAAAGAGAGAAAAAAATAACAGCACCGTCTTCCCAGCCAGGTCTCAATGACCCTGGATGATGTAGCAGTTTGGTTTTGTTATCAATTAGCTCTGTGCAATAAAGTTTTGTCAGCTTTTTGTATCCCTTTCTCCATCAAATGACTGTCCAGATGTGCACGGTTGCAAAACTGCGATGCGTAATAATGCAAGGAAGCATGTGGACAATCTCGATCAATCCCGTTTTTAAGGCTTAATCTGGTGTCCGGGGATGCAAAACGAGCAGTCTGTAGAAACAGACAACTTGTTACATTGCTTACATCTCACAAACACACATACGCCTTTAATTGTGACTAATCATTTAATAATAAGTTCTCTCTAACACACACGCGCGCGCACACACCCAGAACGAATGACAGCTGAAAACAATGTTTCAAATGAGTGCAGATGAGAAGAACAAGTTTGTCACAAAGACAAAGCAGTGATTCATTAGATTCTAGAGGCTGTTTCCAACCCACCAAGAAACAACTAAACATCTCTCTTACCTCCAGGCGTGTGTTGAAGTTAACTCAAAGCCAGTCTTGAGCTCCCCTTTCCTGGTCAGGCTAAGCTGCACAGTTACGCACACTTGTGGTCCCGCAAATTGACTAAGTCTCTATTTTAATTCTCTGCATTCCCGCTGAATTGAATAGTTTTTATTCCTTCTTTAGCTCACCGTATGCCAACAAAACTCCTAAAAATTATAAGCTCGCGGCGAACACCTTTTGCATTCCTCCTCTCCCTCGTTTTTTCTTTTTTATCCGAGCGCGTTTGTAGTTAGAATGCAATTTAAAATGCAGCTTTCCGCGGCTCGCTCGCTGAGAACTCCGCTTTGCCTTTTACTAATCAGTGCGGCCACACTGAGGCGCGTCCCCGCGGCTTATGGGCGGAGGAAGAAATCCCAGAGGGAGGACTAACCATATGAACTGCGAACCAGAGCGCGCTCCAAACCTGGATTGATGATGCGTTCAAATCACCTCGGGTATTCTATCCTCAGAGTGGGGAATAGCGCCACGTAACTGTGTTTAAGTTTAAAAAAGAAAATAAAAGTAAAGAAAGAAAGAATGGAAAAAAGAAAAAACATATCAGACTAATTCTGATAAACAATGCAGTGTGATTCTATGCCTTCACACACAAAAGGAATATTTATACAACTGAATGTTGTTAAGTCCTTCTAATAAGAAACGGAGCACCAGAAGTGCAATTAACAGGAAATAAATAAATACCTATATATAAAATTTGTGAAAGTTATTAATCAACTGGTTATGTAAAGGAAGCATTCACCACAAGTAGCACACTTACTGCAGTACAACATGCATAAGTAAGCATGTTTCTTTGGTATTTTACCACTTTAAATGAAGAGAAATATACCACTTTTCTCTCTTATCAATAAGAATAGCTTGCATCTAAAAAACAGGCAATTTACACGTTTTCAAACTTAAGAATATGTTGAACTCATTTGTGATATCGTTCCAAATACAACAAAATTCCAACTACAGTTGCTTTTTAAGGCCTGTCTCACTTTTTTTCTTCCCATTTTTACCAGGCTTTCATTAAGTTGATTGATTGATTGATCTTAAACCGTCTCCCAAGGCTGAAACTTAGAAATTCCGATTATCCAGGACAGCTCGAACACATCATGACAACAGGAAGTAAATAAAATATAACACGGCCGAGAAGGAGCCAATGAAACACCCCGTGTTTCAAATAAACGATAACGGAACTGTATGAGTCAATTTTAAGCTTATTTTGGGTTTCAGTTAACGGGTTTTATGTAGTTGAGAGATCTGTAATCTCATTTTGTGTTATACAAGT
Source organism: Gambusia affinis (assembly GCF_019740435.1). NCBI lineage: Eukaryota > Metazoa > Chordata > Actinopteri > Cyprinodontiformes > Poeciliidae > Gambusia > Gambusia affinis. The sequence goes on along the minus strand of NC_057869.1, from coordinate 25,084,632 downwards.
ATCAAAAAGAAACATTATTAAATTTTTATTTCGTATGTGAGCTGTCAAAAACGGTTACCCTCTGAGTTACTCCACTATCCGGATCCCCGGATGTACGTAGCCAATCGGATGCGAGATTCTGATTCTGTCTTCCCAACTGTCCAGATGCGGCTTATGATAGCCAGAGCAATGAGGGACAACAGTGCTGTTTTCATGCTGTTCGTTGTTTGAATGTGTCTTTCAAAGGTAGGGACATTAAACGAACAATGCATGTTTTAATTTTTTACTTTGTGGTGTATATGTTCTGTAGGTTATAGTTAGTTATTTAGCTTCGTGAGGTGGTGAAGGTAGCGGTTGGCTAGCTAGTGCTAACATTCGACTGTGTTGGCTGTTAGCTGCCTGCCAACAGAAAATGAACTGAACGCAATGCAGCAATACGACACTTTGCTGCGAGTTTATGACCCAACAGACACCGATGTAACCCCGCCAAACACCCAGGTCTGTTTATAAAATGAGTTGGGTTTTTTTTTTAAACAAAAACTCAAATGAACGAATCAAGTCAACCCCTTTTAGATGCTGGATAAATGTGAGTTGGTTTTTGTAAAGTTTATTTAGCTAAACTTAAGGCTTTGAAATTACACAAGTTTAATAGAGCGTCAGTCATGCTCATTACTTTTGTTTACAGAATCACTCACTAAATATCAACACCTCTGTTTGAGGTCATATCATATTTAACTATTCAGTCTTTTGCCTATCGTTTTCAGAGGGAGACAATGAAGTAAATATCATACAGATCATAGCTATTAGTTCAGAAACTTAATATTTTTTTTCTATCTTTTTTTTCAAAGTAACTTTTCAAACGGCATGAACAATAAGAATAAGATCAAATGATACCTGGGTCATGTATGGAAACCAAAAGTTAAGGTAGCTACTGCTTTTTAAAACCAGAAATTATGGTGTAATTATTGTCCCTTTATGTACGTTTAAACCTGTAAAAGTTGTGGAAAAACCAAACACACACAAAAACAGACACAATTTTCTTTATTGGTATGCAATGTTCACCAAACTATCTTTGGTGAATATTCTCCATTTTTATCAGTTGAAGTAAATGTTTATTTACTTGTAAAAATCCCATAATTGAGCCAAAATGTAATTTTTCCATTAAAAAAATTATTAACAATGAACATCCATTGTTGAAACTAAAATGGATTCTATCTGGATTGTTTTTCAACATACTTGACAACTAAAAATAATAGATAGTTGCTGTTATGAAAGAAATTGAATCGCTACCATAATTGATTTTCCTACTTCTTGAGAACTGTTAACTCGTATATTCATTTAAAAATCTGACCTATTTTTGGGAGGAAGCAACACAGATTGTCAGAAGAGTAACAAGGCTTATCTATGTTGCTAATTTTAATAAATGGATAATGATTAAGGCAAGCCTATACTGTCAGAGGAATTTTTCCACAAAAGGAGTCGCAGAATCGTCGATAATAACATTCCTGTTACTATTTTTACTTTGTACAAACCTAACCAGCAGATTTTTTTCCTTTTTTTTTTTCAGCCCGACAACGCCAAAGGATGGATCCTGTAGTGCTGAGCTACCAGGATAGCCTGCTGCGGCGTTCCGACGTGTCCTTATTGGAAGGCCCCTACTGGCTCAACGACCAGGTCATTGGATTCGCCTTCGAATACTTTGCCAACGAGCGCTTCAGGGTGCTGGGCGACGCGGCCATCTTCATTAGCCCAGAGGTCACCCAGTTCATCAAGTGCGCCTCCTGTCCTGACGAGCTGGCCCTCTTCCTAGAGCCGCTGGATCTCCCGTCCCGCCGCTGGGTCTTCCTGGCCGTCAACGACAACTCCAACCAGACCGCCGGGGGCTCCCACTGGAGCCTCCTTCTTTACCGCCGCAGCTCCAATCAATTTGCGCACTACGACTCTCAGAACGGCATCAACCTGCTGCACGCGCGGCGCATCGCCAGCAAGCTGGAGCCCTTCCTCGGCGCCGGCAGGAAGGCGCTGTTCGTGGAGGAGCCGTGCCCGTCGCAGCAGAACAGCTACGACTGCGGCATGTACGTCATCTGCATCGCCGAGGCCTTGTGCGAGAAGGTCAGGCTGGAGGGCTCGCCCCGCCTCCCCGTGCAAATCATCACCCCAGCCTACATTACCCAGAAACGGGCCGAGTGGTGCAGACTGATCCAGAGTCTGGCTCAGAACGACCTCTGCTGCTCTCTGTCCTTCACCTAGCTCTATGCAGAACAGCGCCCCCTGCTTTTCCCCGTCCCCTGCCACGGTATCTACTGCTGGAGAAACAGAAAGCACTCCTCGCATACCAGTATATAACTACATATTTATTATATTTCCCTGACAGTCAAACTTTAAAAATGAAGAGCCAGTGTATATGCACAGCAACGTACCGTATGTAAATGACACCAGCATGCCTATAAACCTAAAACGTGTACATGCTTTGTGAGCTTGGAGAATGTGGAACAGGAAGCACTGAATCTTTTCTGTTTGGTGTGCAGCGAACGTAGAAATGTTTACACAGATTATTGCTCAGGGTCATTTTAAATGAACTGAATTGACTATAAGAATGTGAATACAAACTCTGGCTCCTGCATCTCATCTCGTTGTTATTGTGCTCCCGTTTTTATTTTTGTTTTTTCCAGTAGTTTCAACAGGATTTGTGTCTCTACACCTGATGTAGATGTCAGACGGAAGCATTTTGTGCCACTGAGTGTGTGTGGGGGTTTTTTTAAACAAAGGGGAATGTCGAGTGGAGGAATGTATGTTATGTTCTCCAATCGTATCTCACATGCAGTCTGATCTGATAAGTGTGGCAGTCGTCACATTTTTGTGGACAGAAAAGTCGCTGTAAAAATCGCTCTGTTTTTTTTTTTTTGTTTCTGTTATTAAAACTTGTTTGGCTGCAGAATGATCCGACTTATCTTCAGTGTTTGTTTTAAATGTTTTCCAATGAATAGCGTTCTGTTTTAAGTTTTTAATAGCGTGTGTTGATACTGATAAACGCATACTAATTCTGACAAAGAAGAAACAGTTCACATTAATTTCAACAAGCGATTTTATTTCAATTCTAAAACCGAGTCTTAATTTCAATGATTTATTCCTGTAAATTGTTAGCTGTATTGCTGACAGCTAACGAAAATTAAAAATTCATCAAAATATCGCAATAAACCAAATTTTTAAAAACACCTTTGATCTACAAAATGCTGAAATGTTAAAGGTATTCACTTAAGTCCCATTTCCTACCACGCTTTTCCTTCCATTTAGCTTTCCATTAATATGCTTGAGGACATTAACTCTACAACACAAATACAGTGACATATTCAAAACTCTTCCTCTGTTAAGACAGAACCCACAAAGGAGTCCAATTTAAGACATTTTATACAGGCTCTTTTTTTTTTTTTTTTAGTCTTGATCCAAATCTCTAGAGCACAGATGAGGGTCAGGGTCTAGACGGACCGGTCTACCAAGAGTTTTGTTTTCTGCCTCTGCTCCTCCTCCATCATCCTACCATCTCTCGCTAACACAAAGCTAGCCACTTGAACTCCAGTAGATTAAATTGCATCAGACTCAGTTCTTGTGCTGATAAGCTGCTTCTCTTATCTGACCCACGCAGGGATGACATTGACTCAGAACAGAATGAGGATTATATGAAACTTTAAAGGATCACGCTGTGTTATCTTTGTTATCACTAAGAACATATCTTACAGCTGACTGTTTACACAACGACTAATGATGATTTATTGGTTTGTTCTAAAAGAAAATCCAAATTATGCCTTCTACAAACTGTTGCTGGGGCGGGGGGAAAGTTACAGCTTATATTTGTTATTAATTTCTAACAGAATAGAATAAAAAGAGCACTCCTGAGATGAACTCTCTTTCATCATCACTGTGGAGTATAACTCATCTCAGTGGTTCTTCCTCCGAGTGGTTCATGTTTACCTGTCATAGAAAAACTCTACAGCACAAGTATGGTCATGTAAAAAATTTAAAATGGGTGTTTAGGATTTCCAGTATCAATTTTAAGTTTAACGTACTTGTAAATCCAAACCATTTAAATTGACATTAAAATCTCAATAGAGGAACTTTGTAAAAGTGAATGTACTGGGATTTAATATTTAAACTTCAGACCATTAGAATGGTCTAAGTGTTAATAGTCGCTTAAACACAAAGAACATTTTTAGCAGTTTTTGGATGTAAAGAGGTCAACATATAAACCAAATACATCATACCAACCTTGAAACATGGTGGTGGGCGTGTCATGCTTTGTGGATGCTTTTCTGCTGAAGGAGCTGAACAGCTCTCCATCGTAGAAACCGTCATGAACTCTTCTGTTTATTTTAAGGAAAATGTGACGCATCTGTAAAAACAAAAGTCAATGCTGAAGCATCACTTGGACCTGCAACATCTTAATAAAATATACCAGTAGATCCACGAAGAACTGCTGGTTAGATTATGGAAAGTCTGAGTCGAAGCCCATATTTTCATCCACTTGCAACAGGCTGAACCCTGAAGAAAAACCATTTAACAGCTGAAAGCAAAGAGTGGAAAAAACCTTGCTCAAACTGAAGTCAGAAGTAGAGGAAACATTTAGTGTTTACTGTAATTCTTCTGAGTGCAGGCCATCTGCCTGTGGTTCAGTACAATCTCCCTCCTCATCATGCTTTAATATGCTAGAAAGTCTTGAATTTATTTAACTAAAATAAAGTCCTTGAAACATCTCAGATTTATTAGAAAAAAATTAAGTTGGCCTTAATCACAGGTTTTAATTTTGCGGAGGCAGCAGTATTAAATCTCCAAACAATATACCCTTGCTAACAAGCTAACGAGCTAGCTAGGTAGCTTGTTATGCTGTTTCAAGTTAGCTAGCTAGGCATTACTACCATATAAAACACTAAATTATATTTTGTACATTTCTATCGTGTCACAGGTCTTATATTTCATACGTAAAATTCTTTCAAAAAGTCCTCCAATTGAGTTAGTGAAACCTGCAGCGATACTTCATTTTCAACATCTTCAGCCAAGTGACAAATGTGTTTATAAACAGCTACCTGCGTAGAGGCTCTGCTCCCAGGTGCGCTCTGCTGTTAAATCTTATTCAGGACGTGGAAGTGGGTCAAGTTCACATCGTAATATCAAAGTGGAAAAGAAAAGGTATAGACTCCAGTGATATAATGCTCCCATTTCCGGAGGTGGCCTTTAGGTGTGAATGTTTCGGAAATACAAATGATTAAATCCACACGGCAGAGGACGAGCAGCTGAAGCCGCATGCTTCAAAATATGTGCTTTCAGGGTCCCAAACCGTAAACTGAAATAGGAAAAAAAAAAAAAAAAAAACTAGAAAAACATTGAATATTATTTGAACTGTTAACAATCATAAATAATATTTTGACCCCATGTTTGTTTTTTTAAAACAAATGTGGGAAACAAATTTTTGCATGTTTTCATGACTTGGTCACAGTTAGTAACGCAGTGTGATAAAGTCATGCAAACAGTACCAGAAGGCCTAAAAATGTAGATTTTTGCATCACAAAAAAAAAAAAAAAAAAAAAAAAAAAAAAAATTATATATTTTTTCACTTTATCCAAAAACAAAACCTTCAGAATATTCGGAAATATTTTCAGATATTTCATAAGTTTCTTTCTTCTTCCTACTCCTTTTTGAGCATGTTGAGATTATTGTGGTACAAAAATATGTTTTTCTGGCACTCCTTACTCATTTGTGTGATTTTATAGTTCTATCATGTTTGAAATAAATTAATAAAAAAATAAAATAAAATAGATGCACAAAGCCTGCAACAAAACTGCAACTGCACAGTAAGAATTGTGGCAAAAGCTGCTTGTACAAATGTGTTGATTCAGGGCGTCTGAAAGCAAACGCCTGCTGCACTTTTCAGATTTTTATATTTTAAAAGTTTTGAAAACAACATCTCAAATTCCTTGAACTTTACAACCATGCTTTAATGTATGCTTAAGAGAATCACAAGTCATAAAAAAAAAAAATACGTGGAAAAACTATCTATGAAACAGCAGCTGGATTTGGCTGCTTGGCCCACTGTGCTTAAGTCAACAAAATTCAAAGTCTTCCACAGTTAAACGTTTTTAAGCAATAAAATTAAAAAAAATAATTTATCCTCCTGTAATTACTCAGCTCTTGGTCTGGGCCATTCAGGATGGGACTACTGGTTCGAATTAGCCATTGCTGGGAGCAACTGGGAGAAATCAAACCATCTGATGAGGCACAGACGCTGGGAGTGAAGAACACTGAATTCTTTGTGTCCTCTTTTTCCCACAGACTGTTAATCCAACCATGAAAATTTACTCTTCTCCACATCAGGAGCCACGAAACCACCTGTAAGGCAAGCACTGTGCGGCTCACGTTACAGCAGAACCGCAGAAGCTGTTTTCATCTCCGTGAACGACACGTTGACTGTGATATTTATGTCCCTGTTGTTATTTTGTGCTAACTGCTCTGGCTTTTTTAAATCGTACATGTCACACATATTCTCCGCCTGCTCTCAGCTCTCCAGAGAGTGGGTGTTGCCCTCAGTCAGTGACGGCCACGAGGAAATAAAAATACAGTAAACGCATCCAACTGTTTGTGAACACTCTGTGGGTCACAGCCGGCCTCCGGTATCCAGAACACAGAGGCTGCAGCACTTTCTGGTCCTCAGAGAATGAAATATTCAATCAAACTGGTCATCTTTTTTTACATGACACACTTTTTCTGAGAGACTTCCTTCTTGCACGCATCTCATAAAAGTATCATATTTTATCTGCAGATTGAGTGGTGAAGTTTTAGAATTTTTTTGGAGCCTTCTTTTAGGATCTTGCGGCCTGCTCTCGGGGTACGCTTGCTTGGAAGACCAGACTGAGGCATGTTGGCAATGTTCTTCACCGTAGATTGTTTTCGTAGCAGTCCGATTTAACCCAAGTTGTTAAAATCTTCTTTCTGAAGGCTTCAGGCAGCTCTTCTAAACTCAGCATGCTCTTACTTCACACCCAAACTAAATGTTTAAGGCTTAAAATGGGCAGGTTTCCCTGGAACTGCTGGGTGATGATATTTTAGTCTTCTTAACCTGAAGTGATTTTGTCTGAAATTAATTTCAGCCATTTTAAGCGATAATAAATGTAGAGTATCTTTTTTTCTAGAAGCTTTTGCGGTATAGTTCAAATGGATATTTTCAGGCCAAGCAGACCAGACCAACCAGGAACCACTCCAAAAGCAGGAAGCGGACTATAGCGCATGGCATTCTGGGTAGATACAACCTAAATAAACGCCAGAGTGTAGCTATACAGGGAGAAATGACTTGTGGTCTTTCTCTAAGGACCAGAAAGAAATCATAAAACCGATAAAATGCGACGCTTCGCCTTTACTCTGCTTTTTTTTTTTTCTTCAGTTTTGTTTGACTATATTACCAAAATCCCCAGTTGTATTGTTAAAATCTATATGATATATCTTGTAATACATGTCAAAACAACTGAATATGCAGTAATACATAACAAAAAACATTTCATGTTTCCATTTTGCTTCTTCATTCTAACATAAAATACTTCCAAGAAACAATATTTTCGTCCCAGAATCACCTCGACCAGGAAGAAACGCTTTCCTTCCGCTCCTCTTTTTTTCTGTTTTCAGTTAAGGCGGCAGCAGGCCTCCCTTCTTAAAAGCGCCGGCTGTAATACATTTGGATCGCGCTCGCTGCACACATTAACTTAGACACATTTAACGACCTTCTGACGTAATGGGTTCTTGGAAGTCCTCCAGCTCTGTCGCCTCGGACGTGTGAGGATTTTACAGTGTGTGACACAGATCGTTACCATGAAGTCACAGTCCGCCTCCTCGCTCACGCCGGGGGGGTCGCAGGTCAGCGGAGCAGCATTCCAGGACAGACAATACGACTCTCTGGAGGAATGGAGGTGGCTGCAACTCGTCTGGCCATCTGCTTCGACTCAACCCCACCAAAACTCCCTTTGCTCTGCTGTTAAAACACACAGAGCTCCGCAGAGGCTTCTTTGAAGAGACTGGAAGGAGTTGGTGTCCCGCTGAGACTGATAAACTAAATGCTGCACCAGCTAATGATTAGTATCTACACGTTTTGATTCATGACAGACTAAATTACAAAGCAGAGAAATTTTTGGGGGGGATACATTAAGGAGTAAGAGGAAGAAAACTAAAAGCGAATACTGCAATCACAGGACAGTGTCCCACGACAGCACATCTGTTTTCTTCAGAAATAAGGAAAAAAAAACAAAAAAAAACTACCCTTCAAAAACAAAATCTTATTGTTGGTATTTTTTGGTTTAGTTTTTAGCGCAAACATTTTAGTACACTTGAAATAAGAAAGCTATCTCACAAATTTTCAGCAGGGCTTGTTTTAAGTCAATAATTCCTTAATGTTGATGAAAAAGTCATAAGTGAAATAATCTGCCATAAATCTCAGCAAGTTGAAGAAGAATCTTCAGAATTGTTTCTGCATTATTTTAGAAAATCCACATGTATTTTCTAAAAACGGTTCACTATGCATTACTACGCTCCACTTCGTGCAGAGGTTGTGGGCTATCGAGGAACGATTGCTTCCCGGACTCTGTTGAGGTTTTAAATGTTACCTAATTGTAAACATTTGGGCGTGACGTATGTGATACGCCAGTTCGATGCTATGAAGCTTACCAGAAATTGCCTGCACTGTAAACAACCATCCTCCACTGCGAAGAGATACGATCCGAGACGAGCAAGACGGTCGTTGCTGTTAATTCAATATTTGGAAGCGTGCCCAACGTGGACTGAACGGCTTTGTTCACTTCCTCCGCTGCCATTGCTAAAACTACAGGGAAATTAAAATTCTAACACAACGCAGAAAATCAACATCATTGTTCACGACTTCGCCTTCTGTTCGCTGATTGACCCGGTTGAAATTCTGCTGGAGAGAATCCAAGTCAATGGGAGAAAGCCCAGGCAGAGCTGTGAAGAGAGATGAGAATCGAGCCAATTCCGAAGGAAGGCAACAGCCAGGATAAGGTCAAAGTCTATTTTCCGGTTCATCTTAAAAGGCAATTCAAGAACAGAATAATCAAGAACAATTCAAATGCTGCACCAGCTAATCATTAGCTAGCTGGTGCTGCTAATGATGCTTTTCTTCGGAAAGCTCCGACTCTTCTGAGCTTTCCGACTCTTCTTGTCAGAAAGTTAGAAAGTATGCGTCATTTTAAAATAGTTGCAGGTTTAATTCAAAAGCCTCCAGAAATACATCATCATCCATAAAAAATCCATCAAATATCCTCAGACAAACATCATAATACAAACACTCTGAGTCTTAAAGACTAACATCTTCATTTGAAATGTTTGAGTAAAAGAATCCAAGCAACTTTTTTTTACACAGATATTCATAATTGTGATGAAAAACATAAAATTTCCTCTAATCACTCCACTCTTTATCTAAAGCTTTTATTGCTCTGTTTCACTGGAAACAAGTGAAGCCTCTCTGCTCACATGACCTTCTGTGAATACCTTTAAGATGACAACCGAGTACCTTTTACTGAAGCAAAAAACACTTTATGTGACATGTGGCTGAAACGATTCGGACTTCATCTTTACAAGAAAAAGTGCAACGTTATTGCTAGTTTTAACTTTCCCTCTAAAATTAAACTAGTTTGCTCAATTAGTCAAAAATATCTTGATGTGATATAAACAAACGACTCACCCTTCTTACTTGCATCTAATTTTTTTATCCTCAATCATCAACTCTTTATCATCCCTCTGCACGACAGAGTGGTGAGGATTCGGCAGCATTTCCCCCCCCACACTTTTCACACCGAAGCACATCTGCGATATGAACTGCCAACAATCTATAACAAAATCTACGTTCTATTTAGAAATAAATATACAGTCTGTTTGCATAGTCTGGAAGTGATCTTGGGTTGGGTGGTCATCCCGGACCTTATAGGTGCCTGGAACCTTGATGATGCAGCCGGGGGGGTTGGAGGGTTTGTTCTGATCCTGGATCTGTGCTGGGGTGGAGGGATGGGGCATCACTGGCTCCAAGCGTGAAGAGAGAGGGTTTAAAGTGGAGGGCAGAGGTTACCTGGAGCAAGAGAAGACAGTGTTGTTAGTGGAAACCTAATGGCACGGATAGATTTTATCCCCGTCTACATGATTATACAGTATCCTTATATTCTTACCAACAAAAACAGTTAAGTAGATAAGGTTGGGCAATATGGATTAAAAATGAAATAATACCAAATCCGATTTTAATCAGTTTTATTTTCTCATTTTCTTTTTTACAAAAAATAAATTACAAGTGACTCGCAAACGTGGCCTTTATCTCACTTCCCACTCCTGCGAGTTGTACGGCAGAGTATTAGATTCGGGCAAGGAGAATTCTTGTTTTATTACAAGAACATTGTTTAATAATAGGAGAAGAAAGATGCAATTTGGCCAGAAAAAATTTCTTACATCATGGGGGGAAAAAAAGTCATTTTAATGAGAAAAAAGCTCAGAAAGAAAATTATCAAAATATGACATGATAAAATAGCTTCACTAGCGTTTATGGTGTGCGAAAAGCGCTCATTGGCAATGAAAACCTTTACAGCAGTGGTCTCCAACCTTTTTTGTACAGCGGACCGGGCCAAGCCTTCGTAAATTCCTGCGGACCGGGGGGGGGGGGTGTTCGTGCGTGCGTTGTGAAGATCGAACGCTGGGGCTCGGCATCCGGTGTACGATTTTCAAAATTAAAGCTCCTCCATACTCAATACATAGAACGGACATATTTAATTATTTCTTGCGCGGCCCGGTACCAATTGGTCCACGGACCGGTACCGGTCCGCGGCCCGGTGGTTGGGGACCACTGCTTTACAGGACAAACTACCGCGTTGCTCAAAACTCGCTATTCAGTATAAACATGAACTGATTTCATCGAAGTTTGTACAAGACTTCCACTGTTTTGAGGAAAACATATCCATCTTTGTCATTTTTTTATATTTTTGTTTTAGTAAGATCTGCCTGCAGGTGTGTTACCTCTCTCTGAGGGGCAGATTTGGGTTACTGAGGAAGGAGAGCTGCTGCTCCAGACTGCACACACGAAAGGCCAGATAGCACGACGAGAGGATGAGGAGGATTATTCTGATGAAAGAGGAAGAGACAAACACATTTTGATGCTTCTGCAAACACGAAGGAAGAGAGCTGTAATGTGTCTGAATGAACACTGGGGGGAGGTGTTTGCTGTCTTGTCATGTTCTGTAAAAGCTGAAAAGAAGAAAGCTAAAACATTTGATGTATTGTTTTTAATGTTTTCGACTTTCCTTTGAAATTATTTTATTAATTATATATATTTTTTCTTAATCCTCTTAATTTTTTATGAAGACTTATAGACTTATTTGAACTCGTCCCTTCCTTTAACTGCCGAAGCAGGAATTTACAAAATGAGCGATGAAATAGATGGACTTGTGAGAATAAATTGAAACATCATTGTGGAGAATATGAGAAAATGAAAATACATTTGTGAGTAATAAATTCTTTTGACATATTCACACATTTCTGGTTAAAAACATTTAAATTTAATGAATCAAATCTGAAAACATATTGAATTATTGTATTTATTAATTCTAAATAAAATGAATACAAAAACAAACTTAAAGTTATCATGACATGAAAGAAAGAAAAACATGAATTAAACATACAACTTGAGCAGAAACCAACTAATGAATAAATTATTATGACTGAAAATTAAAGGGCAAAAGAAATAACGAAGAAATATAACCATACCTGAAATGGCTATTTCACAATTAAATTATTATTATTTTTTTACCACTTTACAACTAAATTAAATAGTAAATATGAATATTGATAGTAAAGTTAATTATGAATAAGAAAAATAAAAAAAAACAATTGATTCATTTTAGACGTCTAAGATTATAGATTTTAAATTATTTTGTTGCATCTTTCCAAATGCCTTTTGTTGGGTCCTTTAATTATTTCTGATGATGATTCTTCCCAATTTTGCCTTAGTCCTCTATAACACCTTTAATTTTATGTTTTATCTAAATCTAAAACAGCTGCATGAAACTGTACTGATTACAACTATTGTGCATGATATGATATGTGCTCTGGGTGTGTATTTTATGAGTGGATAAAGTTGAGCTCCATTTCTTCACTCACTGCAGGTTAAGCTTGCTAATGAAACAAATAATGATAAACAGAAATAGATGAAATAGATGAAGACACATTGTGGTGAACAACGTTTCGTCGGAGGGCGTTTCTCTGTGGACTCAGTGTTTCTGATCTTTTGTGACTGAATCACCTCCTATTTATATCAGCACATTAAAGCCCAGTGTGTGTGTGTGTGTGCGTGTGTGGGTGTGTGTGTGTGTGTGCGTGTGTGTGTGTGTGTGTGTGTGTGTGGAGCTGGGAGTCAGCCGTTGTAGGTGGTGTGTGCCCCTTCATCCACTCACAGCAGGGTGAAGAACTTGAGCAGCTGGTACTCCATCTGACCCAACTCTGCCACCGGCTCTGATAAAAGACCTCTGTCTGTCTGCAGACCTCTTTCTGAAACACACAAACACATAAACACACACGCACACACACACACACACAATAATAAGTAATAGCAGATTAAAAAGTTCAGTTAAAACACAGCAACATGTAGTAGGCAGTTTACTGCATAGATATGAGGAGCGAAAGTATTAAACTTCCTCACTTCTTAAGCTTTTGATTTCAAGCAGGCAAATCCTGCTCTCATCTTCTGAGGTGCTGTTTATTAGTAGTTCTTTTGACTTTTGATTAGAAAAGTGGATAAGTGTACAATAAAAGAAGTTTCAGGCCTTGAAGTTACATTTAGAGCAGATGAATCGTGTTTGAATGTCACATCGTTCAGAAACAGGAAGGAAAAGACCTTTTAGCTTTTTTTTTGGTTGGTCTTTTTTTTTTTTATCCATCGTTTTTAGTAAATAAGATTTATGAAGCCTTGAAACCTTGCTGGTGCTAAAATCCTCATTCATTTCTGTCAACCTGCTAACTTTGATGTTTTTTATGACAATGAGTAAAAACTTTTCATATATTGTAACACAGCAGCAAGATGCTCATTATATGTGCGTTGCTATGGAAACGGAATCAATGGGATCATCCGTGCAGTTCACCACCTACTATGTTTCGTACTTAATTTGCAGCCATTTTGGATTTGAAGTGAAAATTGTTGAGGAAAAAAGATTAAAGGAAGGTCTAGTCTGATCTGCTGGTGATGTCAGTTACATGCTCAGATCTGTGAAATATTCAACACGCTGCCCAGAGCACCAAAATATTCATCCATCCAGAATTTTCCAGAGGGGCAGAACATAGTTCAAGGCAGACGTTTTGTTGTGATAATCTCAACTTAATCCGCTCGGCACAAAGCTTTTTAATACAAGCCACCACGTGATTTAATCACCTCATTGCGTAAGAGAAAAAAAACCCAAACAGAGATCGTTCATTTGCTCTCAAATTCACATAAAAATGGGAATCCTAGTTTGTGTCCCATGATGGTTCCTGTCCAAATTTAGCAAAGAGGGAGCAAAGTTTTTGTTTTGTATTCCTGGCTCCACCTTTTTCATTCAACTTATAGAAAAGTAAAGTCACCTCCGGAAAATTATATAATATTTAATAGCACCGACTAAACATGTGCACAAAACATCAGAGACTGAATGTGTGCGTGCGTGCGCGTGTCACCTTCCAGTGGCGGCTCCGTCTTGAATAGTGTGTCTGCTGCTCCCCGGCCGCTGGTGGAGCTGCCCAGCAGGTCGGGAAGGGACGAGGACACGGACACCACAGACGGTTTCCGTCTCCATTTTAACACCGACGGGAACTCGTCGACCACTGGGAACTCATCCGGAGCCGGGAACTCATCCTGCAGCACAGCAGAAAGAAGAGGCTGTCCAGTACTCAGCAAACCAGTTTGTGAACATTTATGGTTTTAGCCTGATATGAAGTTGAAGCTATAACACGGTTGTTAAATATTTTTATATTTTTCATTTTAAACATACAAAAATTCCTGGCAGCATTCTTTTCAATTAATTTTTGAATAAAATAAATCATCATTTGGGTCAGGAGTTTCCAAAACTATCAGGATTTTTTTCCTGTTATTTGCTTGTTTTATAATTTAAACTATACTATATGATTTGCATACATCAGCAAAAAATTGGAGATTATTCTGATGCTGTATGTCCAATTATTATTATTATTATTATTATTATTATTATTATTATTATTATTATTATTATTATTATTATTATTATTAATTTGCTTGTCCTGTTATGAGTCAGTTTGGAATTAGTTTGTTTTTGTGTAATGTCATTTAACACATAGTAAACTCAACAGGGATATGGCCACCACAACATTCCTGATAATTACTGAGTTGGTAAGCGATACGTTTCATCAAATTGAGATTAAATGTAGATTAAATAAGTCTTCCTTCTCATTTTCAAACAGAAAAGTAGTGATAAGCTCATTATTTTGTTCTGGGTAATGTAACCACATGTTTTCTCTTGTCCTACTAGTTACTTGTTTTCTTAAGGTGACCTCAGAAAGCTCCTGATAGCATCGAGCCGACCCGGGGAATAATTCCCCGCACGGCTGCAGCTGCAGCAGAACGATCGATCGATCTCGTCTGAGCGAAGTCAACCCTCAGCTTCTGATCGATCCGCGCCTCATAAGACTCGCCAACGGCGCCTTTGATGGCTGAATTTGGAAGATTTTGCGGCGTTTCATGAAAGACTTTCACTCACCAGCGATAAGGCCGGCTCTTCCATGAACTGCTTTAAGCTCAGGCTCTTCCCATTGACCTGCAGGGGGGAAAAACACAGACGCCTCTTTATCTGACACGCTGCCACGTGGGGTATGGACTTAATAAGTGCACCTGGTGTGTGTGGGTGTGTATGGGTGTGTTCACGGACCTGTAAGTGTGTGCAGATCCTGCGAAGGACATCATACACACTGTCTCTTGATAGCAGGGAGACAAAAACATACTGAGGAGATAAAAGAGAATAACGGGAGTTTAATCAACTATTATTCCACCCGCTGTCTTGTCATAACAAGAAGATAATCAGCGTTATTCAGTTCATCTGTTAGTGGACATAATGTTTTGCCTAATTAGTGCACTTAAGGTCATTATTAGTGATCTCAGCTGAAGTCTTTCACCTCTTCTTTGTTGGTTATTATTTAGTGATTCCCAAACTTTTCAGCCTTCTAACATAAAAAATTATTTATGTCCTAATATTTTTTATGATCCCCGACAGAAAACAAGTTGACATTATAAGAAGCTAGCACAACAAAAAAACCATAGGCTAACCTTAAGTTAGGCTAACTTTAAGTTGTTCGGATATAAATACAATAACCTGCTGCACATTGATCTGTTGAGTTTCTTCCCGTTTCCATAACAATTCATGAGCGAAAAAAGAAATAATAATACATCCACACTCTCTCACTGGCTGGAGTGTCTACCTTCTGGTTGGTGTCCGTTGTGATGGCCAAGCCGTTGGGCACCAGGCCGGCCGTCTTATGCTTCTTCACAAGTCGCACAGTAACGACAGGGATGGCCACCTGAGCGGAACGACAAAGAACTTTTCAGGAAGACACAAACCTTGGATTCGAACCTCTAAACCCCAGAGTGAGAAAGCAGGAGAGTAAAAAAAACAAAAACCCTCCGTGATAAAAGAGCAAAGAGATGGGGCCTGCAGAAAACCAGCAGGGACACAAAAACCTGCATTATTGAGTCAGAATGTGAGGAATGCGGCTTCAATAAGTGGCTTACTGTCACTGAAACCTCTGGAGTTTCAAGGAAATGAAGGAAGAGCTGGAAAGTCCAACATCAAAGTGAAACACTTCAGAGCAGAGTAAAGTTAAAAGTAAAAAACCTGAAGAATAAAGACAGAGGAACTTCCAGTTTGCTCCTAATCCTGACTGACTTTCAGCAAAATCACTTGTAAAGCTCTGCAATCAGCTTTGCAAGGCTATGACTTTAAAAGTCGCCCGGATCAAGTTTCCCCCAGTCACTGCGAGTTTATTAAGTTGCCTCCTACCTTGATGTCCTTGCCGAAGAGGTTGGCATAGAAACACAGCCAGTTTCTGGAGATGTAGAGGCGGCCCTGCAGGAGGATGTCTCTAAGAAGAGCACAGGAGTACACTGACAAAAGAAGAAGCAAAAAATACTTAACGAGACCACAACAGATAAAGAAATAACATGCATCCAACATCCTGTAGTTTAACATCACACAGTCCCAGAGGGAAAACCTCAAGCAATGATCAGGAAATAAAATAAGCAAAACAGAAGTTCACTGAATGCTGGGGCTTGTTTTATACTTTACTTGTTTCCAAATTAGAAGGTTTTGAATTTCTAGAATGAAACAAAAAAAATATTTCCCAAAGCCTGGAGGATGGTTTTCTAACGATGTATTTTACTGAACTTTCCAGATATTCTCATGCAATTTAATAGATGACTGATGCAATACAGAGTTTCTCCACTTGGGGGCGTCGAAGTTGGCCAGGTATAAAAAATGTTTTTATGCAGGATGAGTTGCAACAAATGTATTTATGTTTTGTTTTGTTGTCTTTGTTTTTCTGTTTTTAAAAGCTTTTAACAGTTTTTTTAACAGTCAAAAACAAAAACAAAAAACAAACAAACAAAAAAAAAATAACACTAGAAGCTACAGTATTTTAAAATTATGCACAATAACTAAATTTGGCTTTAAAAAAAAAGCCTCTGATGGTTGTTTAAATGATAGATTTCTTCTAAACTTAAAAGTAGAAATGTACCTACAGTTAAAAAACAGAAGTCCTAAAAATGGTAAGTTCTGCCTAAATAAAACTGCAGAAAGAGGTCAATCTGCTGACCTCCAGAGGGTCGCAGTCTTTTTTCTTAAAAAAAAAAAAAGCCCTCAACAATAACCTTTTTGCTCCAAACAGGCAGACGTTCAGCACAAATTGGTTCAGTTACTTAATCTGAAGCTAAAAATCCAAACTTTTCTCAGATCAGTGAACACATCATGCCTTACTGCTCTAAGAACAACACTGTTCAGTGTAGGAGTTGTGACAGAGTTATGCATTTGCAGCATCAATGAGGTCAGGAGAAGTGCAGCGTTTTGTATGGAGGCATGTCCAGCTGACAAACAGGAAAAAAAACAACAGGAAAGCTGAATCCATTACAGCTAAACTGATCTGTTTTAGTACTGCTGCTAACATTTTAATTATGTCAAAAAAAGTTTGTTAAAAGCTAAATTCTGCACTGCAAAACCAGAAAATTGTAAGTATTTTTGGTCTTGTTTCTTGTGTAAATATCTTAGTTTCATTGAAGTAAGCTCAAACTAACTTACAAGTAACTTTTCTGCAACATATAAGAGCTTGTTTTAAGTGAATAGTTCCTTAATGTTGATATTTTTAAAAAGTCCACTGGCAGATTATTTCACTGAGATATTTTCTAGTGTTATAAGGAACTAAAAACAAGCTCCCATATCTTGCTAAAAAGTTTCTTGTACGTTAGTTTTGTCTTACTTCAAGTATAGAAGGATATTTCTTATTAGAAACTAGACACAAATATTTGGTGAGATTTTGTGTTTTTTGCAGTGTGTCAGTAATTATTTTTGATAAATAATAATATTGAACACCATTTTAAAGTGATATACTGATGATGACATAGTAATGCAAGTTTGCCCTCTCAAAGACTAATAAACTTTAATTTTGTAAAGAAGTCTTAATACTTGAGCTGGAGGACATTTTAAATATTCAAAATAAAACAAAACAAATAAAAACCACTTACAAAACCCCCCCAAAAGATTAATGAGATGTATTACTGTCTTTGTAAACAAAATTGCCCTTCAAAAAAAAAAAAAAAAAAATCAGAAAATGAATCATCAAGCTCATTTGAACTTATCATGCAGCTAATTGATTCGCTGATCGATTGCTTACTGATACAGGCAGACTTCACCTAAAATAGCCACATTTTTAGTTACCTTGTTTTTGAAACTTTAGACACAAATTGATTTGTTTTTTCAGCTGATGAAATCACCACAAAATGTCACAACAACTTACACACACATACACACGCCCACACACAGTCCTGATTTCCCCACATCGCGGGTACATGCTGTCCCACCATAAGCAGCTCATGCGCACAATGTAAAAGCTGACACGGTGACGGTACCTTTCATGAGGATCTCATCCTTGGGCACGCATGGGAACAGTTTGTGGTACTGCGAGTTGTACTTGCTGACAGTCTGTGCAGAGGGACAGGGCAGAGTCATGAGCAGCTCCTTGGCGGACCGGCCTGCCCGCACAGCGCCAGCGCTGTTGACCCCTCCACCTTCACCGCCGCCGCCGCCTCCGGCTCCGCTCGGCGCAGACACCACCCTCTCCCACAGAGGACGAGAGCTCTGCACCAGGCTCAGCACGTTGGCACCGTACTCACATACACACTCTCGCACATCCAAGGCCTGGAGCAAACCGCTGCAAGACACACACTGTTCCCCCCCTGTCACTGGTCAGTGTTGGGCTGAGGTTACCGTCTACTCAACATGCATCTGCCTCTAAGTGCAGCTAAAACACACACACACACACACGCACACACACCTACACTACAGACTAGCAGCAGCTACGCCTCATTTTGTCGCCTCTGAGTTCTTTCTCAACTGGAAGGCTGCCGTTTTCTGTCTCAAATACACCTTCAGTGACTCTGCTGCTGCTGCTCCCTCCCACTCCTCCTTCCTTCACACACATACACTCACTCTGTCCTTCAGCTGGGAAACACACAGGTACTTTCGACTCCTTTCTTTCCCTCCCTCCTCCTTGCTGCTGTCAGCTTCTCCATCGCCAAGAACATTCAAGTCGCCCATTTCTTCCACCCTTAACAAAAAAATAAATACAATCACTAGATCTCTCCCTCATCTCCCCTCACCTCGCTGCTACAACTCACCTCCAGCCTTCAGAGTCTCTGCTGCAACTTTCCTGCTCTGCATCTCATCTATCACTGTCTCGCTCTGTCGTTCTGCATCGCTCCTGGTTCTCTTTTTCACTATTTATAGCACGCGGCAAGAGGTAGCTCCTGTCCTCAGAGCGGCGCTTGCAGAGGGTTAGGATATTGTGGAGGGGGAAGCCCTCGGTTAACGTAGGTCTGGAGGAATATGCTGACTCATTCAGAGTGGCAATTAGATTCGTTTCCAACGTGTATTGTTTTGCTAAATGACTAAAAGAGTACGCAGGAGGAGAGAGGCAGTTTGTGATCTTTTTCCTATTGAACTAAATAACCAAAGCATTTGCCCCTCCTTGCAGATTTCCTCTGTTTTTGCTTTATTTTTTGTTATACTTGAATGTCTCAGATCATCAAACTAAGTAATCAGACTAAAATAACTTTTCTGCAGTTTTCAAATGATGATTTCCTCATACCGACCTAGAGCCATGTGGAAAGTGATCAGCTAATGGCCGCTCTTCTTTTCAGAAACGTTTTAGTTCGGCCATCTTGGAGGAGTTTACAGCGTGAGCATCATCTTTATGGTATATGAACTGGATTCAAGTTCGACTCAAAGCCAAGCTTTATTTGGTTGTTTCTTTCCCTCTCATCGCCACAATATTCAAACACTTTAAATCCAGTTTTTAAATTCTTTGCTTTTATACAGAGTCCTTTACAATCTAGAAACCTCAAATCCCAAACCATCCCACCACCACCACCGTGTCTGACAGTCAGTTTCTGCAATTCTGGGTTAGTTTTAGCTCAGCCGTAACATGAACCACATTGTTTTAGATGTTCTGGATGTCTTGACCCTTCTGGGTCGATGAACTCCTGGAGTCATTTTGTTAGATTGGACACAACATGGAAGATTCACCGCTGATACTAAATGGCATCCACTAACTACAGCTTCTACACCAGGGGTGTTAAACTCATTTCCATTTCAGCCCGTATCAAAAGCCTGAATGTTCTTAAAGGGCCGGTGGTGCCAGAATGTATAAAACCCACTAAGCTGTTAAAATATCAATGAATGGCTGTTTCTGTAAGTTTCTTAAAATTAAATATTGAACATCTTTTCACATTCAGGATTCTGTGAATGTTTGTGTTTTTTTGTTTTTGTTTTTTGCTAATATATAATGCTAAATGTAACTTTTATTACTCATCATATCGGTCATGGACTATAGCTTGACATCAAGTCAGGCTGAGGCAGCAGTCACTTAAACCCAATGTTTTCAGACAATGTTACAAGTTTTCTGTAAAAATCAGGAAAAGAGATGTGGGGAGCTGTTGATTTTGTATGAATTTTGCAGATTTGTGAAAAACTGGAGGGACTACTTGACCCCGGTAAAGGGTCACATAAAAAGCCATGGTGGGCCAGATTTGGCCCTCAGGCCTTGAGTTTGACACATGCGTTCCCAAAGCGTTAGAAACGGATTTGGAAACCTTTTCAGACTTCAATTACTTTTTTTTTCTACTGTTTCTGTTTAGACGATGTGTTGCTTTTTAAGATTTCTTCGCCTACTTTACGCTGTAAGGTGATCTATTTAAGTTATTCCTTACATTTGAAGGTTAGGTGATCATCAGGCCTGAGTTAGGCTGGTGAAAATCTTCACAGCTTTCCAAAAACTGTGGCTCATCAGTTATATCATGATTTAACATGAGGGAAAATTATTTTTTCACATGGGACCATGTAATGGTGGAAAGCTTTTACCTTAATGGATGAAACAATGATTTAAAAGAAGGTTTTTGTCTGAAATTCCACTTTATATGGTGATCTGACATAAAAACAGAAAAAACCTGTAAGGAAGGTTGATACTCTGGATTTGGAAAGATTTTTTTTATATATTTCAAGACGTGAGCAACATGTTCACATCTCACAGCCTAACACTACTCTAGCTTCGTTTTGCTTTTTACTAGCTATTTTTACTACATGTTTGTTTAAAGCAAAACCAAACTAGCCGAGTTTCAGTCGAGCGACGAGAAGCAGGACAGACTCACCGAGCCCCTGTAGCATTTCTTCACATCTTCATAAGAAAGGTCTTCGATCAGCTGAAACCTGTGGTGTAGTAAAAAAAATTGTAAACCATATATAATAATAATGATACATGAAACAAACGCACACTCTTATTCTATATGTGGGCAAGGTAAGCTAAAATAACAAATTGTGAAGATATTCCTGCAAATCGGACGGAAAATTTGAGCTAAAAGAGGTAAAGACACTCAAGATGAGGGTTCATTGTATCTGAAGCCAGAGTTGGCGTTAATTAGATAGATATACCGAGCGGCTGAAGCGTGAGCAGCGGCCACGCCAGGCCATTATCTGTGTCGCTCTTTTAATAGCAAGAGTTTCACGTCAAACTCGCCTCCGGAGGAGCAGATGTCCCAGCATGGTGCTCATAAATCTGCTTCCGAGGCAGGAATAACAACTCAGCAGATAAAAACCCAGCACAATCAATCCTGGAAGGAAAATGTCACTGAACTGCTCTGTTCAGGTGTTCTGGGGAAGGCGGCAGCCGGTGCGGACCAAGGAAAGGCTGAATGCGGCGAGGCATTTAGATAGAGGGAGAGAGAGGAAGAAACACACTTCGTCTTTCATCCGGTATCTCACTGAAAGTGTCGGGTGGCTGACAGCGAGCTCAGGGAGCGCTGATATGAAAGCATCGCCGCAGGAGGAGGCACTGATAACACCGTGGCCCAGCATGGAGTCAGGCAAGCTGCTGCTGGTTCCACTGGAAAGCTGAAAGTGAAAGTCCACACTGCAGCGGTCTTCCCTCAGTGAAAACCCATCGTATTAGCAGCCGGTCAGGACCGCTTGTCGCTTCACTTTTACACTGGGTTTGAAAGTTTTTACCCGTATTAGACGACCCGTGGGCATGGAAACAGTGTTCACACAAAATGTACAAACTCTCTCAATTGCTCCCCTGAAATGACCATTTTATCTGATAAGTTCAGACTTTTGGATCAAACCTTTGACAGAAGGCCTCCTAACTAAGACATGTACTTTTCACAAACTTTTATGCAAAGAAAGAAACAAACAGAGAGAGGAAGAAAGGAAAGAGAGAGAGAAAAAAAATAAATCGAAACAAAGAGGAAAAGAAAAAAATGAAGTAAAGAGAGAAATTGAAAAAGAATCAAAGAAGCATACAGCACTCTAGACCATCTTTAACCTTTTAAAATAGCAACGTTGCTTACTGCAAATAAAAAAAGCGATCTGCCCCCATGAGAGGCGAACCAGCACAGCAGGAACCACTGACCCGTTGAACGAGTACACGCTGAAACTCCGAGACTCTATTTATAGGAAACGGACAGAAGCCTCTCAGAAATGTCAACCACTCGAAAAGCTTTCACGCTACAATCACAACCATCCGGCTGCACTCACAAACACACTGACAGTCATACACCGATACGTAGGGCCAGCTGGGGTGAATCGCCTTGCCCAGGGGCGGGAAGGTGCTGGACTCACAAGACCTAATTAAAAGCAATATATTGTGTTGTCTCCTTCCTAAAATAATGACCAAAGTCATTTTTTGCCAAAAAAGAAAAAAGAAATCACCACCTCTTTCTTTCCTAAAGATGACTTAGGTAAAAAAAAAAAAGAAGCAAAATTGCTTTGGCAAAAAATGGCTGGTTATTATCTGAGGAAAGTGACGATGTATTGCATTTGTGTTCAAGAATTTTCCGTTTATCTTAAACTTTTAATGTGTATCTTTACACATGTGAGGCTTTAACAGAGTGACATTAGGTGAGGTCGCTTCATTAACAGAACACAGGAGTTTGAAAGAGAGCAGATAAATATATAACCAGGGCCGGTCCCAGCCCTTTTGGGGCCCTAAGCAGCTTTTTGCTGCAGAGCCCCTATACCAACATACCAAGATGATTTATAATTCCTAAGCTACACTATGTGTGTAACATACCTGGTTTCATTAGCATAACTTGTAATTAGCATACATTATACCAGTACTATTATGACTATTGATTTCAACCTTACAGGAATAACAAAAAAAATAAAAATAAAAAAATGCAGAGCGGTATTGAAATGTTAAAATAGTTATTTTAACTATGTGAAAGTCACATCAACTAATAAACACTAAATTTAACATCTTATGTTTCCCCAACACTGGCAGCAGCCATCAACAAAAAGAGATTAAACATTACTATCTATAAAAACAATATAGTAATAGAATTTAGTTTGCATTATTCAGTGTTATTTTAAATATGTATTTTTTCTATCATGCTAGTTTATTGCTCTTGGTGGCCCCGTGGGGGCCCTAAGCAGCCGCTAACCTCGCATATGCCCTGGGCCGGCCCTGTATATAATGAATTCTACTATTTGCTACTATTAAGAATAGATATCCTTGTTGTCAGTGTTAATATTGGTATTATTTTTTACAACTAAAAATTGTAAGAAAGGTACGAGGGGAAAGTAAAATTCCTGTGTAGCTCACAGCCATGGCTAATGCCTTGCTAGCTCTAAACTCTGATATAGATGTAAATTACTTGTGAAAAAAACACATATTATTCTGAAATCTAAATATATGTCCTCTGATTCTTTAGGAAATGTCCTTATGAAACAGCAGCCTATCTGTCTTCACCTTGAACAGTGTTTCTGATGTGCCAGCTGCCATTATGCAAAGCCTCGTCGTCCTCTCATTGCAGCAGCTCTGTCGGTGTCCTTGCTCGGATAGCCTGCCCTGTAACAGGATAGGATAACCTCTGACCTGAAACAACTGTGTCTGGCTCTGATGTTTCTTTCCATGCAGCTCTTTGTCACGGTGAAAACTCTGGCTGGGTGCAGGAGGGCGGGGGCTGATTGCTTTCAAAGAGTGCAGCAAAATGCAACATACATTAAAATATGCACGTCATTCAAAGCAAGGCGTTCTGGCAAACAATGACGACACAGAAAGATGTCAGGTAAAATTTGAGGGTGTTTTCACACCTCATCTGGTAGACTCTGTTTGATTGGAGACCAAAATTGCAACATTTGCTCCATTTTCAGCTGGCGCGGTTCACTTCCACACGATCCAAACTAACTGAAAAACTTGTTCCCCTCCTCGCCCGTGGGGGCGCTGCACCAAGAACAACGGAAGGAAACATAAAAAAAAAAACTTCTGAAAAAAAGAAAAATAACTAAATTAACTTGTCATTGCTAAAAAGAGGACTGTGGGAGTTCTTAGGAGGTTTAACACAGAGCTTGACAGTGTATGTTTCTGTACACTTTACGTTAGATTTAAATGTTGGTAGAGCCTCTTTGGACCAGATGGTTCAGACTTATTCCGTTCAAACGCCAACACGGGCTTAAAGTAATCACATCAAACTAGCGTCGGAGTTAGTCAGGTCACGAAAGGAATTAAAAACTACCCTCCCCTTAACCTCCTCAACATTTAATTATTTTACATAGCTTGACCCAGAAAAAGAATGGGGGAAAAAAATCCCCCTTCCTGGAAAACACATCTCTTCATCTTGTGACCGTGCTATGAACAATAGCGCATGTGTGTTGCTCTTCCCGCTCGCCGACTTCCTCCGATAAATAGGCGGCATGGCGGCTCTGCACTCCCAGGTGGAGAGGAGAGAGTGATTATTAAAAACCACCGGCGGCCCCGCGGGGACCAACAGGCTCCATCTGTCTCTTTCTTTTTATCACGAGATCCAGCTTCTCATCAGCGGCCAGTACAGGTGACTGAACGCTGACGGTGCGGAGCTGGAGGGGTTTTTGTTCCAGCAGAAATTAGGACATGATATAGATATGGGGGGGGGGAGTAAAATAAGAACGCCTTCAGAGGTTAACTCAGACCCACCGCCAAAAAGTGTTTTTATTTTTTAACATCCTTTGAGGATACATTTACAGTATGGATTTAATCCTAAAGATATGATACTAGGCTCGCACAACAGCTCTCTTTAATCTCTGTCAATTTCTCTTCTTCTGCAAAGCAGAAGGGTTTGAAAATAGAAGCTAAATCGCGACTCAGCAGGCGTTCCCTGGAGAACAAAGCGACGTGTTGCGTGCTGCAAGTGTGTTTGCGTGCACACGCGTGCGCCTTTCGTCCAAGGATCACTGTGCCCTTGGCTGTGAGGCAGAATGGTGAAGCTAATTACAAGCTCAAAGAATCCCAAATTAAATCCAAAATTAGAAAGTGAACACCTCCCACTGGTGGCCGGAGCAGCGGCGGCGGCAGACTGAGTCAGTACAGGAGAAAATAGGATTGAGAGAGAGAGAGAAAAAAGGGTGAGATGTTAAACATTTAGACAGCAGAAATAAAACATTTGGCTGTAAATGCTGAAGGTTTTAACTCTGGGCCTTTAGAGGATATGTCCTTTGGTGTTTGAATTGAAACAAAAAGTTTTGTAGTTTGTTACATGGCAATAAAAACCCCACAAAAACCACCTCTAGTTTCATACTGAAACTAAATAAGCCGAAGTCTCTGGGATTGTTAAAAAAAATCGTTTTGGTGTGAGTTTCTGACTGCTTAGATAGAGCAGAATGACAGTGCTTTACAAGTTTATCCAGGTCATTGGAATATACTCAGATTAAAGTACTATTGTAAGAGAATGTTTTTGTTTGTGAGTTATGATCTTTTCTTTTGTAGGCCGGCTTGTGGGAATATTTGCCGTGTAATCTTTCTAAAATCCTTGTTTCTTAAAACCAGGTCGTCTGCCTGGAGCACCTGAATATCTACAGAAACTCACTGCAGCTCGGCCACAGTTCATCACAAAGGATGTTTTTAAAAACCGCAGTGGTTCCTAAAGTATATCTTCTTTCTCCCTTGGACTTACAGGTTGCTACCCAGAACTAGAAAGATTACTTCTCCAGAAATCACAGTTTTTTTTTTTTGTTTTTTTTTACAGAATCCATTACTAGATCATCAACATATCTTTAAGGATCTGTGTTTTGTGGCGACTTGTGAAAACCGGTCAGAACCTTCTAGAACCTCAAGCACACTTTGAGGAATCTGGATACATTGTAACGTTCTCGCCGAGTCTGAACAGGGATGAATAAGGATTCCGTGTTATTTTTTTAAACAGTGTAGCTGAGGTGTTTTCTTGGTGACTGTATAATTATTTAACAAAAACCTTCACTAATTTTGACTTTACTTTAACGCGTTGGTCGAAAAGAGAAACAAACAAAACAGTACAACAGTCTCGTGCAAAGGTGTAGTCGCCACGTTAAGCTCCACCCTTGCCAGTTGTCCCATAATGCAGATAGATGCCAACACTTTCAGTTTAATTTATGGGAAGAAGTCATCTGAAGGTCCCTGAAGTCCCAGTTAGCAAGTGCCTTTGTGTACAGTTCAGTGCCTGTGGATTGATGGAAGAGTGCCACGTAAACTCTGAAAAGAAATCTGCAAATTTCACAGAAAATATTCTGTAAGCTCTGGGAACGTTTGACCCGGTGTCACGTACGGCTACAAACATAAAAACAAAACCCCACTGCAGGCCAGTTTCTGTGTAATGCCACAAACTTCCTCTAAAAACATAGAAGAAATGAGAGCGGAGCTAAGCGGCGCACACAGAGAGAGAGGAGGCGCGCTCTGCTCACCGAGTCCTACAAGATCAGGACCTGACGTGTGCATGGAGCGTTAAACTCCCTCTCATTCACAGCGTTTACCGACACACTGCGCTCCAGAGCCAAACCTCATCCCAGAACAGATTCCCCGGCATTAATCTGCTCCCGCCTCCAATCCTCCTTACGTAACAGACAAACATTGTGTTTGTCGGCCTGTTGCAAAATGTCGCACCAGATTTAAACACTTTATATTTCTGTCATTATAACTCATTATGAAAACAGACAGAGTATCTTTTGCGAGACCTCGAAGGGGAACACAAACAAGCTCCTTGTAAATCTCTGTGCGAGAATGTGTGTGTGTGTGTGAGCTTGACCATTGTTTTACATCAAATACAGAACAAAATGAGGCTGTGAAAATAAATCTCGCAGGGTTGGAGCCCACGGTCATCCCACAGGATGCAGATGGTTTGTGTAGGGAGAGAGGGGAAAAAACCCCAAAAAAACCCAACAAAAGCACGTCAAAGCAGTGAAAGTTGCAAAGAGCTGGGTGTCATTTGCCTGAAGTGGCCGTGTGCGTCGTCGTCTTTGGAGGGGTCCAGGTCGTGTGTGGAGAGGAGGCCTGTTACTTCGCCCTGCTCCTGCTGCTCGGTCATGCTCCTGGCCCTGGACACACAAACAACTCGGCGTTAACAGCAGGCACATCTCCCTCCTCCATCCCCACATTTGGCTTTCAAACACAGAGAGAGAGAAAGAGAGAGACAGAGAGAGAGTTTCCCCGAATGGTTTCTAGGTCAAAACAAGCGGACTCTGTCTTATCGCAGTGATGCAACGTTTCCAGTTGGATTTGGCTTGCTTGTTGTACATCAAAAAAAAAAAAAAAAAGGAGAGAAGAAAAATGCCTACTTGGCAGAATAAAATTGTGTTCTGGTGCTTTTGGTAAATAGGTCAGTGTGTACTCGCGCCCAGATGTCTCATGCAGAAAAAGTAGAGCACCTTAGTTAGAGACTGTGCAGATGGCTGACCTGATGCCCTCCACCCCCGGCGCCTGAAAAACACACACTTTAGACGTTTCCAAGTGCAAACCTCAGCGTGTTAGAAAAGCAGAACATAACGGTAACACAAGAAAAATCTCCAATGGATGGATTTTTTTTAAATTTAAAATAATTTTTAAAGTTAAAGTTACCTATGAGTCGGTTGCTAATAATCGACTGAAGCTAAAAGGAGGAGGGTTTGGGTTTGAAATAAAGCTGGGTTTTATTTTTTTTCCATCTTTGTGTCCGGTGTGATGGATTTTGTTGCTCAGGTCAGTTCAAGGCCTCGCTGACGCTGATTTGCACACAGTTCAAAACAGACGCCAGGACCTGGTCTTGTCTCCAAGTCTCCGTCCGCAGTGAGGCCGTCGAGGACTTTTATGGCCAGCGTCCTCAAGTCGACGACCTGCTGGCGCTCCCACCTGGCCGCCGCATTTCAACAGAAACATTTCAGCTCTAAAGCCAGTCGTCAGTAACTTGATATTCAATAGTTCAACACGACAGTGAAGATTTACATGTTAAAGCAATTTAATCTGAGCTTGTCTCTTTTAGCCAAATATTTCCCACTTACGTTAAACGATGGTTCCTAGCAAAAAATTTAGATATGTAAACTTTTCCCACACTTTTTCACATTAAAACCAGAAACCTCATGATATTTTACTAAAATGTTATGTGACAGTCCAACACAATGCAATGTGTACTTGTGAAGTGGTAGGAAATACCTTTACTATTATTATTATTAATAAAAATAAACCTCTGAAAAGTGTGGTGTGCATACGTACTCCCAACTAAGTAAACTCCCAAAATGTAATTAGGAAATTGAGTCAATGTGTGTAAAATCTAATCATAATATCAATACAGCTGCTTTATGAACATCTGTGATATTGGTTAGAGCAGTGATCCCCAAACCCCGGGTTGCAGCAAAATTGCCTAGTCTTGACCGGCCCGCAGTACTAAAAAAGGTTGGGGACCACTGGGTTAGAGAACAACAGTGAGCAAACAGCATCACTTTTCAGGAATAAAATTTAAATCATAGTTAGCTTATAAAACAATACCTCTGGTTTAGAAACGCCGCACGGAGCTCTCTTTAAACTTACAACTGATGACAAAAAGGAGTAAAAACTCAAAGACTGAGAAAAGCTTTTATCAGAGAAGCAGCCAAGAGGCTTTCAGTAACTTTAGAGGAGCTGCAGAGATTCGTAGCTCATGTGGGAGAGTCAGCTGCTAGTTGTGAACTCCATAGGTCTCGCTTTTATGGATGATTGACAAAAAGAGGCTAGATGTTGGAAAAATAAGCAATAGTAATAAAACTGGGATGGTTTAGATCGAGGTGTGTTATAATGGCCCAGTCCAAGCTTAGACCTGAGCCTAATTGAGAAATTATGGTAAGGTCTGAATTAGATGTTCACTGTTTCTCTCCATCCAGTCTGACAGGCATTCAGATATTAAGTGGAATAGATGTATATATATATATTTGATTTTCACAATTTAGAACTACTTTGTGTTGAACTATTATATAAACCCCAACCCAATGAAATGCATTGTATTTGTGATGTGACAAGATGTGTTTACCTGAAATAAATTTCATACATGTAGAGAACCGCTAACTATCCTGACAATGTCATCATATGAGAAACCTGTCATCAGTATATAATTATATAACAAGCTGACAACTTGACAACCATACTGCAATTTTTACAAACAAGCCAAAACACATGGCTATTATGCCAATGAAATTACCACAAAAACTCTTAAAACTCAGAGTCTCTCGCATCACTCAGAGAGCTCCTGGCAGATTTAGATAAGAACTACACTCCTCTAACCCTACGACAGACTGGTGACCTGTCCAGGGTGAACCCCGCCTCTCGCCCGGAACGTAACTGGAGATAAACACCAGCAACCCTCCCGACCCCATTAGGGACAATGGTTAGAAAACGGATGGATGGATGCATGGATGGATGGATGAACTCCTCTAACCTGCTAATTACGGATTTAAACAAACTGCAGGTGATGTCCAATGTGCTGAAAATGTTTTTGACTGCATCCAACCAGACCAGTTCCACTCAGGTGATCCTCGTTTCGCCAACTATGACACCGGCAGCAACATTAAAACGTCCAAACTTAAACTTATCAACTGGATCAATTAGAATTTTATTTATAGAACCACTGCGATCAGTTGACATATCAGAAAGTGTGTGGATGTTCTTCCCTAGCATTGTATGTTCTGAACATTAAATTTGGCGCTCAGATTCACTGCAAGGGTCTTGCTCCGCGTTCATCACTGTGGCTTTTCAAAGCCCATTATTTCCTTCACATCTCTGTTGTTTCTGCCTGTCTGACATGGATGCAAACACGTCGCCTCTGTGCCGTCCTCTGGGGTCTGCGGGGAAGTCGCTACCACCTGCTCCTGTGTAATTACAGGCGCTGATGGAAACAGGGAACCTGCGTGGAGTTTCCAGCGTATTAACTCTAATTGGCCAGAAGCTTTACGTCACCCGCTTGACCTGTTCAAACAATAATGGCTTTCTGATGCTTCGAGGCAGAGCTGACTGCTTATGTGGGATCGCTGAGGATTAAATGGGACATAAAGAAAAAAAAAAGAAGAAGCTTTTTGTAATAAATAAGGCTGGGAACTGCAGGGTCTTCACACTTTTAATCTAAGTTTAAAGGATTCAGGGATTAACCTGAGGGTAAAATATGGACTTAAAATGTGCTGTTTGGTAAAAAGATGTCCTAATATCAACTCTTTGCTTTTAAATGCTAAACTGTATTGGTCCTGGTCGGACTTAAACAAGGACTTACATTGGGGCAGTAGCCTGGGGCACGGAGGTGTTGAGGGCAGCAGTGGGGAGATAAAATCTGGTTGTCTACGCATCAAAATGTGGTGATGGAATAATGCTTCGTCAGTTAGCAAACGTCAAAATTTGATTGTCTCAGCATGGCAGCTGGAAAACATAAGGTCAGGTGAACCGCTCCCAACAGGTTCTGCACCAAAGGGAAATATGACTGACAGCGTAGCACTAAAAGGGAACGTTCTGAAACACGGCAAACACGAGGAGCCAAATTTTTACCTGGAGGTAGAACTGAAGCAGCGGATTTCATCTGCCGCCAAACACCAAAAACACACCAAACTAGCGACGCGAACGCAGAAAAAACAAAGCTAGTTATGGAGTTTATTGCAAATTTTACCGTAAAGGATCTGGGAACATTGGGGAATTGAAGCAACACGTAATGTAGGGAATAATTACCCTTCATTTTCTGTGATGATGACCAACGTGTTTGGTCAAACAGAAGCAGTCGAGTGGCCGACTAAATGTGAATATGAACGTCACAGGTTGTTTTATTTGAAATCATCGTCAGAAACCGAAACGCAACCTTTGATCCCCGGACATGCGAAATGCAACAGCAGCAAGTTTCAGGCTCATGTGAGATCGCCTGAAGGCCAGGCATATTAAAGACTTTTAAAACCACACAAATTTAACATTTTAAGACTTTTATGTACTCTTTTAAAGTGTAAGTCTGAGGGGATTTTCCTCTGGGCTTTGACTAGTTCGCATTCCAGTTGTTTCCTACAATGTGTGTTCGAAATTTAAGAGACCGGACAAGTGCACCAACAAATCAATGTGTTGGGCCTAAAGAGAACCAACTAAACAAAACAAAAAGTCCTGCACAGTTGCCAAGTTGTCAGGACACAGAGACATTTAAATCAACATTTATCTGGGGGAAATAAGACTTATCTTGATTAAGACACAAACAAACTCTATGATCATCAGTGACTTCCAATTAATTTGAAACAGTTTCTCGTGCAACATCCCCAGCTCATATTAAAAGAGCAGGACAAATTCAAGAAAATCTGTAGAGAGAGCGCTGAAGACGTTTAACGCCAAGATGAAAAGAGAAGTGAGCTCAAGCAAGTTCCCTCTTCTTGCAAACGCGTCTCGAGATGAGAGAAACCGAAGACTGGTGAAACGAGCCACTGCAGAGGCAGCCTTTGATGAGATTCTCAAATGAGCTCCTTAAACATGAGATGCACTAACCCATGGAACAATAACTAATACACACACAAATAGCAGCAACATCCACACATGCAGACGTTTTCATGCGGCATCAAAATACAACAATAAATTTAAATGTATACGCTGTTGACTTCCTGCAATGGACTAAAACAAAGTAGTGACTAACTGCTGGAGGAGTTAGTGTTTAAATTTGACTAAGCCTCTTTTACACTGACGCCATCCAATGATACTTGAGAAACAAACAACTGCAAACGTTAACACCTACATTGACAGGCTGAGCGATTGTGTCTTTCCCTCCACACCTCCAGCGTTTACGGACGAGTGGCAAGAGGAGACTTGTCAAAGTTGATGGGAAGACTTGGCGACACTGACAGTAAATCTGTTAGCGATTGCCAGTGACTTGAGACTGGTGTGGAGGTTCACCTAAACGGGCAGAGCTGC
Source organism: Gambusia affinis (assembly GCF_019740435.1). Lineage (NCBI taxonomy): Eukaryota > Metazoa > Chordata > Actinopteri > Cyprinodontiformes > Poeciliidae > Gambusia > Gambusia affinis. The sequence goes on along the minus strand of NC_057869.1, from coordinate 25,052,679 downwards.
AAAGCCACTGCTTTTATCAAAGGATATTCACGTGAGGGAGCGGACCAGCCAAAACCCAGACACGTCCCATAACCCTGCGATCTGTCTGTCTGTCTGTGTCCTTCTTTGTCTCTTGGGAGAAACCTTTTTGCGTTGTCACAAGACATCCTCCAATCCAATCAGCTGCAATCTTGTTAGAGGCTGTTAGTCAGTGAGAGGGTTGAAGCACACTTTCTGCCCCCATTTCCCTGCAGTCCTTCAGCAACCATGTTGTTGTTGTTTTATGCAAAACAGCCAAAGGCTCCACCATCAAACATTGAAGGCACTTTCTTTTTTTAATTAGTTTTTTTTTTTAAGACAGCCTGTCCTTGATTATAATCAGTTACAGGTGTTGTGTCACCATCCTATTTCCACACCAGCAGTAACTGACACTGTCGGTTTACAGTGCCATCCTGTCGTTTTCCTGCAGTTTAATCCGACGTATTTACATAGAAACAAATTGCAGCCACGCCAGAGCCGCCGACCTTTGCTGTCAGAAGATGTGCGATATCACAAAACGGCAGCATGACAGGTAATTGTTATTACTGGCTGTGCAGGGGGAAATGTTTATTATGATGAGCTTGCAGTGGGTTTCTCGAACTTAGACAAACAATGGCATGATTACAAAACAAACAAAACCAAAATAAATGCAAAGCAGGAAATGAATATCTGCCACTTTTGCAACTCAGGTAGAAATACCCTGGATCTCTTAGTAACATTTTCTCTTTTCCCCTCCCCTTGTGCGTTCTGTATATCCATGTATTTTTTCTTTTCCTTTTTGCAATGCATGGTCTTTATTTGTTCTTGTATTTTACGGGAAGAAAGCCAATCAAAGTGCAAAAGAGGTCCAGCCTTTGGACTCTGACATCTGCACTGCTTGAGGCCTCCTGAAATAACCTCCCCATTGTGCAAGTGCCTCAAAACAACCTTTGATGGGAGAGGTGTGTTAAAATCTGCACAAAGCTCCAAGTGTTAACCTTTCTGAAGATTAAGGGGAGCACAATAAGTACTGTTTATAGCTTGCTGGGATTTAAGGATAAACAGAAGTTACAAAAATAACAGTTTAGGTGAAAATAGAAACATTTTTTTTTTGTTTAATAAGGTGCTATGCTGTAAGGTATAAGTTCCCAAGACAGAAAGTGAAATATTAGTTTAATTTAAATGACATACGCATTTTCTTTTAATGACGAAACAATATTTCTATATTTTTTTTTTAATTTCAACACAAATCCCAATAGTTTTGTGAGGTTTTGTATTTTATTCTTGAACTTTGTTTACATTTCTATGGCGAGTTTTTTCCCAGAACAAATCTTGCGTTTATTTAATAATAGCAGAACCGTTGTAGTGTGGCAAAATTACATTAAAACCGGAAAAAAGCGTTTTCCTTCAAAATAAAATAAATATACCAACTTAATAAATGCATGCTGTAGGTAATAGTATAGGAATTAAATATTCAAATAGTGATTAAGTAATCAGGCTGTCCAAAAAAAAATTTCTGCATTTTTTTGCTACACTAACACATAAATTCAGCGGCACCAATTATTCTTATTTTTGAAATCCTCACCGGAAGTTCGTACCGTGTTCGCACTAGCTTGATTTGGTTAAAAGTCTCCTACCTGTAGCTCTTTATGTGCGGCGACTCTTTCCGCTGTGTTGCCACCTTGAAGCTCCGCACAGTTCTTCAGGTCTCGGTTGCATTTCCAGATATCATTTAATAAGTTTTATCGGCGGGGAAAAAAAGGGCCTCCCAAACCGTAGCTCCCTTTCACCAGCGGTAAACAAAGAAGTAGAAGTAAGACGAGCGAGCCCTGCTGAGCTGCGTCGCTCTCACAAGCGTGTCCGTCTGTGGAGGTGGGTTGAGTTTACCTATCAGCCCAGTGTGGGCTGGGGATTAAACAGAGGCTATTTTTTACCCCAGCGAAAACAGCGACCCTGTATTATTATTACGTGCAAGTAAAGTACTAAATGAAAAACATTATCTCCGCGGAAATAAATATCTAAACTTGTGTGTATATATATATATATATATATATATATATATATATATATATATATATATATATATACACACACACACATATATATATATATATATATATAGATAGATAGATATATATATATGAACACGGAGCGTTCATATTTTCAGCTGTGGTTGTAGAACGAATAACTTAAAAAAAAGTGCACATCTTTAATCTGTAACGTTTTTCACGTAACCTATTATATACAGTGAGTAAAGGAATAATAAACAGGATTATCTCAGCAGATATATTACCATGTAAATCTATTGCTATGTCCATGAATTCAGTTATGAGTAATGAACTGGAATAGAAGGAGTGAGTATTGAACAACTGAAGAAAATGCTAAGAAAGCCAAGAAATCATCTGAAATATGTAAATATTTAGAAAACATCCCTTCTGCTATGTGCATATCAATATCCAAGCTGATTTAATACCTATAAGAAGGTTTGTGAGTGCTCTTATTAAGGATTGCACAGAGTGGTATTAGGTCATAACAAACTGATTGAAGCTACACTCCTAAACTTGTGAATTTGATAGTGAGTCATAATTCAGAAAGAGAATATCTTTTTTTATTCTCATATATTGCACTCACTGCGCGAGACTCCACACGGTGTATGAAGTTCACTGCAGAAGATTAGGACAAGTCAGTGAAACACTGAGAAAATATAGTTGGTTATTAATTTTTTTTTTTTATCTATGTTTTGTAGAATAGGGGTTCTGCAAAAAATACCCATTTGAAAATACAAAAAAAACCCCCAAAAAATCCCTTCGTACATCAGAGCGCATGGAGTTGACCCTGAGAGTCATCAAGCCTTGAGTTCAGTTTCTGAGGAAGGGTGCGCTTCTCCATGCAGGAGTGATTATATATTTAATGTTAACATATCCCGCTAGATGTCTCACTTTTAGAAAATCCCAGGTTCCGAGCGACCAAAGGAGCCGCATTGGAAAATGTTTGTCGCTGCAGCTCCGAAAATACACTGAAAAACATAATAACTTGAGTCAGATGAGACGTGATGCGCGCTGCTGTTTACGGTACAGTGAAGCTGGAGCAAACGGTGCAGAGAAGTTGCCCGCAAACGCAATTACTGCACGGTGCGCAGACCGTAAAACAAACCCAAATCATCAGTCCCCCACTACCGCGCCGGACACCTGCACGCTTCCACTTAGCACACCTTGTAAAGATAATTACATTAGGAATGATGGCATTAACAGCTTTTTCCCTTGACGTATTCATGCAAAACAGGCATAACATTTCCAAAGATAGCCACTAATGGTGTAAAAAATATTTGAGTTTTTTTTTTTTTTCCTGTCAATATGTTTCAGTGAAACAAAAGCTGTTTTGCTTCCAACTGCTAAGTTGTTCTTGTGGCTCTAAAATGTTGCTCAGCTGCACCACAGGTAAAAATTTCCCTTGGGCTTCCGAAGGTCGCTGACCCCTGGCTTCAATTAAACTAAAAACAGAGGAGGAGTGGCACAGTTAAAGCATGAACTACCTAATCTAATATTTTGGTACAATAATGAATCACTGGAATTTCATGGAGGAATGGATACATGTCATAGATCATTCTGACAAAATCTGAAATATTATTCAAAAGTTAGTCATTTTGTAACTGATCCCCTGCAGCCTGGAAGGAGAGGAATCATTTCCCTCTTCATAGCAGCACAGTGCAAACCACGGGAATCTGTGACTTCATGCCGGCACCTCCATGAGGGCCTAGTTAAAGCTCAACAAAGCCGATGCTAAAGCAACAAGTGCTGCCATGAGAATGATGTCTTTTTGTCATAGTCACTTCCACAAGGCAGTGACAGCGCGCGTTATGCAAGTGTTAACAGACGCGTGACTTGGCAACACTGCTAAAGAAACCTGCAACGTATTGAGCAGCCATATTGCAAACGAACTTAAAACTATTGCGCAGCCTGGTTTGATGAATAACATGGAAAGAGCCTCGAGCTCCAATGACCCTGAAAAGATAAGCAGGTAACGGAAAAACGACCGACTCCTGATTCTCAGCCCCAAAACTGGCGCAACTCTTATTGTTTCGTTTGATCCATCTAAACCTGTGTGAATTTTAAATTTGTTTCTACTTGAGGCGTCCTCTGGGTCCAATAGCATCTGGAGGGAAGACATTGTTCCTAATGGTTTAGCATAGAAACAGCTCTGATGATGTTATAACAAAGGATTAATAATAAAGTACCCTGGACAAAAATGATCAAAATGAAAAAAAATAAACAAACATCTTGCGTATCAGAGCTCACTGCAGTTCTTTGTAGTCTTTAGATGTGCAATTAGTTTCTACTTTCTGCTGATGGGCGTTTGAACTGCTGGGCTAACAGAAGTCATGTGAGGAAATAGTCAAAGAAACAGACACACACACACACACACACACACCAAAACACACACTCACACATGTGACAGACTGATATCCTCTCAGCGCGTTCCTCTGTTTCAGTGCTTTTAATCCGCTCATATCTCACCGTTTTCTATCTCTAGAGCTTCTCACTCATGACTCTCAAAAAAAGAAAACGGAAACAACCTGCTTTTGGACCTGTATTTCCAAAACTTATTTTACACCAATTTCTATCTAATTTACTTTAAAAAAAATATAAGTAAATAAACAAATCTATGCCATAGTGTGAGCACCAGCAGCATTCCCATTGGTTCGGTTTTGCGCCCAATGTGGACTTCCTGTGTTGCGTTCACTGACCTGGCTCTGCAGGCTGCTATCCTCTGACTGCAGTTACCATAAGGATGGCTGTAGTGGGGGAGCTGGTAGTATCTGTCCTGGCCCCGGGCCTCGTCGACAGGCAGAGCCTTAGGGCTGGCCGCGTAGATAGTGCATCCCATGAACACCTCTTGGAAGTCGCTCTTGGTGTCCGACTAGCAGCTGGCGGGCGCCGGTGTCCTCCAGGTATCCTTCCTGTGAGCGGCCTGTCCTGTCCTGATGCCAGCCAGCTGCTCTGTGGAAAAGCCATTGGCTCAGCACATTGGTATCTTTAGGCCCTCCTCCCTTGTCTTCCTCCTGCTCCTCCTCCCTTCCGCCGAGCCCAGAGCGGGGAGGATAATCAGATTTCCCCCCCCATTTACACTCAACAAAATCATCCCCGGCGTAATCACTCCCTGTCACCGATGTTGCATTATACTAATACACTGAGCCAAGTCACTTCAGGGGCATTGGGGGCAGTTAAAAATACCCCGAGCTGCCTTGCTCATGCCAGTGAACGCCACATTTGATGTTCTTTTTCTATGCAAAAATAGTCAAGGCAGTCTAAAGACGCTCAAAAACGTAACTGTTTCATTTCAAAATGATTTAAATAAGAAAACTTAGTTGAAGTCACTGAGTATATTCTCCTTCTAGGTCTTTCGTGGACAGTCAGTCGTTGTCCAGGTGGTTCTGATGGTCTTCCTGGACGTCCGTCTGCTGGAGAGCAAAACTCCAGAAAGTCTAGAAAATTATTGCTCAAGACCGCTGGAACAAGTGAACACAAAGTCTGACTCCATGGAAGCAAAAACTAACGAAATAGTGGAGATTTCATACTTTAAAATCTACATACAACTTAATATGTATGAAGTTTCTGGGATGAAAACTTCTGAAAGGATTTATAAAGATGTTCAAGTATTTTAACCTCAAACTTCAGCCTGATGTACGTCGCAGTGACCAGCATGATAGAAATGCTGCTTTAAACTGGACATTTGGTTCAGTGCAGACCAACTGACCCGTTTACAGACACTGCCCTCCCGTGGCCACATGCAGCAGTGCAGCCTGACGCCTACAGTGAAAGGGATATATATATATATATATATATATATATATATATATATATATATATATATATATATATATATATATATATATATATATATATATATATATATTATTGTTTGTAGTGTCTTATAGTTAGCCGTAACATTTAAATATTGTTTGGATACAAAGACTTAAATAAAAGCAAAGATTAATTACCAGTTAAATGTAGTTATTTTACATACAGAACATGCTCAGGATGTCCTGATCATGGGGTTCAGTTCTCCCAAAGGAAAATTTAAGTAATTCTCACGGTAAGTTTTCAAACTCTTCCAGCACCACACCTTAGGGATAAAGACAATATAAATGAACTAAAGAAGAGTTTAAATTCACTGCTGTAAGATGCAATTCATTTCTCTGAATAATGTCTTGTGATAACAGAAGCTAAAACATGACTGAATGTTTTGTATCATGTAAAATAATTTTGGGATTTCTAATTGACCAAAAACAATTTGGTTAATTAGCTAATTTAACTTCAGAAAAAAAAAATGTCATGCGTCTTTTTTATCTGGTTTCAATTATAAACAACATGGCTTCTAATCAAACATTTAGTACTTTCCACACCTTGGAAACACCCAATTGAAATTAAAGGATTTTACGCACAATAACAATGTCGTTGCCCATTTCTTTATTCCCTGGCGTTATGTTTAGAGCGTTTACGTTGAATTTCAAGTTCAGGATGTTGTGGTGAAACGTTATTTTTCTTTGTCACATAACACCTTGGCCACGAAGTTCAGTTTCGATCTTGTGTGACCACATTAGCTTCCAGATCTCTGCTGACCCGCTATATTTCTTCTTGGACAACTCATAGCTTTATTTTTTTGGGGGGCAACTCTTCCGTAAACCAGAGATGAATTATGCAGTTAGCATTACTAAATGGTGTGGATTTGTCGTCACCTGAGCTGTGAATCTCTGCAGCTCCTCCTCAGTAACCAGGCTGCTTCTGTCTTTGCTGGGCCTGCTGAGCCTTCGTAGGTCTTCAGACGTGAAACTCTAAGGATGACTAAGAAATATTTAAACATCCACTGAATTTTAATCCACGGGCGAAGGAGTAGAACGAGGCTGAGGAAGATCAAAAACACATTTTCAAAGAAAATCGTTTTTGCGCAACCGATGAACAGCGGAGGAGAGAAAAAGCCATTGAGCAGTTCTTAGGACAGATTGTCTCATAAAAAGATTTATTTTTTCCAGCCCAAATTTACAAAGGCAAGTTACAGAGTATTGTATAAAAAAGAACCATGGTAATGTACACTTTACACAAACTCCTGAAAGGAAAGACGACAGAGGAGAGAAAGGGGGCGTGGGGGGAAAAGAGTTCTGACTTTCTCACACAGAAAGAAAATGAAGACATTGTAAACATCCTTGCAAGCACCGAGCTCCGGTACTTTTGGAGGGGGTCGGGTGAGGGGGTCATGGGGGGGGTTAAGGAGAGGCAGGACGGTGGGGTTAAAACGGAGGGGAAGGAGGGATGGGGGAGGGTGGCCGTGTGACGGGAGGCGGGGTGAGGGAAGAAAAAGACAAACGAGCGAGTGTCTCTGTTCTCACAGAAGAATGTTCGACTAGGCACCAATTGAGACAACTGCTGGCCAATAAATATACTCTTCACCATGAAACAAATACAGTCCTGCAAAATACAAGAGCCAAGCACTTTCCAATATGTTGATAGCAAACGTTAACTTTTCTGGCTTTTTCATACACTTTAGAATAAATGATTTTCACTGGGCTTTGCTTACTACTGAGATAACACTACTCTCAGAGAAAGAGAGAGAGAGAGAGAGAGAGAGAGAAAGAGAAAGAGAGAGAACAAATGCACTTGTCACAACCATTGTCTGATAAAACTATATGCAGTCTGCTGGTACTAAAACCCCACTGACTTTAATGACAACATCACAGCTGCCTAGATTACCCTTACAGATTAAGTACAAGTCACACACCACCACATTCAGCTTTTAAATCATGTCAGCCACTCTTCTTTAAAATGCGCACAAAGTCAAAATATATACCGTCCTGTCAACATCTTCTTTTTTTTTTTCCTTCCTCCTTCTTCTTTTTGGGGGCGAGAAACGGGTAACTCCCCCCTCCCCCCACCAGGAATGTCCGTGAACCTCAAAATGAATCGCTGCGGTTTGTTAAATGTGAGAAATGCCTGGTTTGGACGCCAGGTGGGGGTCATTAGGCATGATTCACTGTTGGTGCAGTGGGGGTGGAGGGGAAAAAAAAAAATTAAAATAAAATAAAAAATAACTAAAAAAAAAAAAAAAAAAAGACATGGTCAATATCCTGTCATTAAAATGCTTCAAACACCCCGATATGACCCCTTAAACCTTCAACAATCAGTAACCTGTAATCAATGCAAGCAGCACATGGATAAGATTTTACCCCCCCCCCCAAAAAAAAAAAAAAAAAAAACAACAAAAAAACAAAAAACACCCCCCGTGGTTTGGGAGCCGTGTAATTTAAAGCCTCTGGTAGAACGGGGGCCACGCTCACGTCGATGAAAAAGCTCACCAGTGGGACTTTACGGAGCAGGACCCTCATGCTGTAAGGCTTCTCAGCAACTCCGAGGCAGGCCGTCTAATTTAGTGTTTGTTTATCATTTTTAAATCAGGTGTCAGAATCTGGTGTTGTGCTTTAGGAGCAGCTTGGTCACCGTGAATCTGACCTACCTGTTGTTACGGTGAAGCCACATGAGCAAAAGGGAAGAGAACCGTCCCTCCCCTCCGCTTGATCACATTAGCCCCAAAAAAAAAAAAAAAAAAAAAAAAAAAAAAAAAAAATCACTCAGACTTCCTTATGTTTGCAGCGGCACGCATTTTGAGGGGGCGAACGGAGATGTGAACCCAAGACGAAGAAAACCGAAAGAAAATGCTCAAAAACACCCGGGTGGTGGTACTGGTCTGTGCTCAGCGTGGCCAAAAAAAGCAAGACGGCCTTTTGACAAGTTTCTCCAACAGTTGCATGCTTGAATCAATACAAACATTTACGCACAGAAAGGGTTGGAAGCCTATATATTACAGCAGAAACAATACATGAGCCCAAGTTTTACACTGTTCACAGGAAAACAATGAAAGAAGCGCAGTGACTAAACAAACCCGATCGCTCGCTGATGTGGCTTCACCGCTTTAAGTGGATGCGACTCCTTTTATGGTGAAGGGGACCAAATAAAAAATAAAAACACACATTTAAAAAACTAAATCAAAAACATGACTGAATCCGGCGTCAGACACTTCCGAAGATGGACATACAATGATATGAAAGAGAGTTTAAAGAGAGAGAGAGAGAGAGAGAGAGAGAGAGAGAGAGAAAAGGAGACACGAATAGTGTTGGTTTGTTTCTCCATGAGGTGTGTTTGCTGAAACATGACGGCATCATCCCTGAAACTAAATGTGAGGTGTTCCTTTAGGAAACAAAGCAAAGCAAAACAAAACAAAACAAAAAAAGCCGAAAAACTTGAAGCGATGACGATGAAGATGGGAAAACTTCACTCTCAGGCTCTTAAGTCTCTGAAGAAAGCAGCTGTTACCATCCTCCCCCTTCCTCTCCCCTAAACATAGCCGAACATTTGTCAAGTTAAGGATATGCTGTTGTTTCACGGCGTACTGTAAAGCCAGTCTTTAGTTTAGTCGACGCCTCTTTCCCTCCCTCCCAAGTACCCCAAATTCAACCTGCCAAGTTCTTTTCTGTGTGACAAAAAAGAAACAATGCAGTCTGAAAACAACGACAACAAAAAAAAAAAAAGAAAAATCAAAAAGGAAACACGAAAAGCTGTTCTGGCAGTCTCTTTTTGCATTGTATTTGTCGACAGTGCAAAGACTAGGTATTGAGCGGGTCGGTGTTTCCTCTGCGGGAAGGGGCACAGCGATGGCTTTGAACCTGGGTTATACTCTTAAGTCGTGTTACAGTCCTCGGATCAGAGAATTTGGGGTCTTTCGTGAGGAGAAGAAAACAAACAAACAAACAAACAAACAAAAAAGAACAGCAACAACATTCTGCCTTGCCTTGGGACAGAGAAACAAAACAACAAATAAAAGATAGAAACACCATTCAACTGATGTCTAAAAGGTAACAACCAGAGGATGTTGCTCTCATGTGAGCCAGTCACATGAATCTCTGCAGGGTTGAGGTGTGACGGTCAGGTTTCCCTACGAGAGAGACCCACAAAACACTGTTAATAACAGATTACTAGTCTATATATATATATATATAATTTTTTTTTGGTCAAAGTTATTATTTCATTTAACTTTATAAACATGTCAACATGTTAAAAGCAGTCTGGTATTTTTCATTTTTCTTTTTGTATGCATTTAATCTTGTTGAGAAGTCAGATGTGTCAGCTTTTAGACTGAGTTTTACCATTTTATTTTATTTTCAATTAAAGGTCACTTTCTAAAAACAAATATTTAGTAATGCTCGCGTTTCAAATTCATGGTGCTGGACTGATTTCTGAAGTTGGTACAGAAGAAACAAAAAGAGCCAGAGTACACCTGTACATACTTTACAAGGAAGCATTAGTTTGCTTTTAATCCGACATAGTTAATTTACACAGAATAAATTACCAACAAATCTTATCTGGTTGCATTTAATAGGACGGGCTGGTCCAACTTACATAGAATCCAATGCAGTTCTTTATTATGAGGTTGTTTTTTGTCAAATGTTTGCAAATTATGTGCTTTTTTTTGTATGTCACTTTCTGTAACTTTGATACCCAATTGAAGAAAGGGTTTTAAACATAATAACAATAAAACATTTGTTTTTCTTTATTTAAAAATCTAACCAAAAATATTAGCAGTAGGTGAAAACATGTCAGATTCTGTCCTATTGAGACTGCATTGGCCGCTGCAGACTCCCGTCTATCAGATCTGAAATCTGTTGCTCTGAAGAGACGCTGCAGCATCCAAAACATTACAAAGCACACAGAGTTAAATGGGACACCTTCACAAAGTGAAGTGTTTATTTTAAACCAGTAAAATAAACACTGGTTTATTTTCCTGTGCTCTAAAGTTAACCAGTTTAAACATGTACATGACTCCTGAACTAAACTGGGATGCTGTACCAGCAAAGAGTTATTGTTAAAAAAAAAACAAAAAAAACAGGCTGATATTGTTATAACTTTTTTGTTTTACTATTTTTCACCCATTTTTAGAATGTTATCCCTCAATTAATTATTAATAAAGAACTTATTCATTAATAGGACTGTAACTAGTTCTGGCAACTGAGGCAATTAAAGATAATCAAAGGACCAGACTAATCAGACTGGATCACTGTTCAGTGCCTGAAGATTAGATTCTAATTTAAGTTTAATGTGGAACTTGAAATGGGATTTAAAATTGCATTATAAATCTACTTAAAAATATGCATTCAATGTCTGACATATTAAGCTGTTTTTGAGCGAATATTTCTTTTAATGTCTTGAAAAAAAATCCTTACGTAAGAATGGTCCTACATAAATACATTTAAATTCACTTAATAATTAGTAAAATTGTCTTGCCTTGAAAACCGAATCTTTGTGGAACACTGCTTTTCAATACTTGGAGAAAAATGGAGCTGAAGTGACTTGAATGTCATCTACTACTAGACCAAAACCTAAAATATTCCCAAAGATGCAGAGACTTGTGGTGCTGCTGAAGTGCCATGCCTTCTACAGAGCTGTGACTCCTATAAATACACAATCATCAAAATGCTACAATATCCTGTTCAGGATTCCCACAATCATCTCCCAAAATGTTCCTTCATACCATAACAGCCTCCCGGAAAGCATTTTTGCTGAAGGGACACATGAATCACACCATCCTGACAAATCGTTTATCAGATTTGGTGTAATTTCACAGAGCTGCCACCAGAGGTCGCCGCAGGCCGCAGCAGCTGAGCCTACTCTGCGGCATCTTCAACGTCTCTATTATAAACACTGTGATCCACTTGTCCTCAGAGGACCTACTTAGGGTGGATGAGCTGAGAGGCTAAAAGCTGCGCTGCATATTGTGCTCGACTGCAGCAGAGAGACGAGAGCTTTGTTTGGACACAATTTAGCTTCTCTGCAGATTGCTGCTTTTGAGCCGACAACATAAATGTAATTGAAGAGTGCAGTGTGACGCCCGAGGGTGTTCCACACAAATAAACCCTGGACAAAGAAACACTATTTATTTATTTCTACCGCACAGATATCTGGGCCAGAAATCATCTCAGCCATTACTGTTTTAAACTGGAGTTACAATGGCGACATTAAGTATTTCTGAACCGCCTGTGCTTTTCTGATCTGCTGCCAGTGAGCTTGTGTTGAGTTTCAGTGTTAGAGGTACTTTGCCCCCGTCTAATGAAGTGGAAACTGTTTAGTATTATGGATTTCCACCACTTAAAAAGTGATCAGGCACAAAATCTGGGTGTCGTGATGGACTTAGACCTGAACCTTTAGAGTCACAAAAAGACAACTTCTAACGTCGGCCTTCTATCACCTGAAGAACATTTGCAGGAGTAAAGGGCTATTCTACTAGCGAGATTTGGAGAAACTCATTCATGCGTTTATCTTTAGTCGCACTGATTACTACAACAGTGTCTTCACAAATCTGCCTAAAAAAATAAAAATAATCACGTTGTAGCTGATCCAAAACGCTGCTGCTCAAGTTCTCACTAAAACCAGGAAGATTGAGCACATAAATCCAGTTCTAAAGTCTTTATACTGGCTGCTAGGAGCACAGAGAATAGATTTTTTAAAAACTGTTGTTTTATAAACTTAACTAAGTTCCTTTAAATCAAGGTTTAAGACCCATCTGCTTAGAGTTGCTTTTGAACGATAATAAATGGAACATTGAACCATATAATTGAAATGTGTTGAAGATTTAAACCACTTGACAAAATGTGATGTCTGTTATGGATTCACAATTGCTTCTGTTTATGATGTTTTTATGTTTTCGTGATGTAAAGCCTGGTTGTTGAAATGTGCTATGCAAATAAACCTGATTGACTGATTGATCTGGGTTCAATCCAGAATGACTGTAGACGAACATACCTGTGGCATAGGACAGGTCATATTGCCCTGAGAGCAGCGGGTATGCCAGGTGGTGGTGAGAGGGCATGATGCGCTGGGACGGTGACGAGCGCGGTCGGTCCACATCCCTGTCTCTGTCCCTCTCACGCTCCCGTTCCCGCTCCCTGTCGACGGCGGCTCCCCGGTCCTGGTCCCGTTCTCTGTCGTGGGACGGTTTGTCGCCCACCGTGGGGGATTTGCTCTTGTACTGGCTGACGTGCTGATGCAGGATGTCCAGGGCTTTGGAGTCCGTTGCCGTTTTTGTGACCGTGGGGCTAGCGCGGGATTTCTCGCTGCCTTCGTCACCTCCCACCATTTTACCCCCGTAAGTAGAAAATGGATAACTTCCAGAGAGGTAACCTGAGAGGGGAAAAAATAATTTTGACAAGCAGATTTGGATACATTCAACGTTTACCATCTATTAGTGACGATATATTTTGGGTTGTTTACACCACAGCTACCGAGAATGCCATCATATTAATCTAATGTATATAATCCACTATCCTCTTAAATATTTTGAGAAAAAATTAAGAGAATAGAGGTGTAGACTCTGTTAAAACATGGTTTTATTCCAAACTAACCACTTAAAATGTCTTAACACAGAGCAGTCACAAAAGCTATGCCCCGTTTTTTATTTGCATTCACACTGGCAAAGGAAAGCTCTGACGTTAGCCACTGGGTGAGTACAATACTCATACAAACAACAAAGTTCACTACCAGAGTTCACAACAGTAGAAGTGAAGGGTCTGTTGTGAATCCAAGAAGTAAAAGATTACAGAAGAGGTAGTATTGATGTGTGTTTCTGGAGCATGTGGTTTAAATTACAAGGAGAGCTAAAAAGCTAAATTATCCCAGAGCTACATTTTCATCACACTACAGCAGCTGAGAGAAGGGCAGCTAAGAAAATTGCCAGTGTAACTTTAGTGCTTAACTTGCAACCAAGTGTCTGAAGGTGTTGTTGAAGATGGAATATCAAAGGATATTTTATGAGTTCCAAATTAATTACATAATACATAATTTTGCCTACGCTACAAACTGTAAAACTGAATTGTTTCTTGGTGGAACCAACTAGGGCCTTCAGCCTTGGGTAGTTTTCCCCCCAGAATCAGATTTGTAGATTTGCCATCTTGTTGTGGTAGGTGGTTAGATGCCCCAGGTGTGGGCTGGTATAACATGATAGAGATGTATTTTTTTAGAGGTGTCACTTATTGCCAATCTTTTTATTCCATAAACTTCAGTGACCATAATTAATGTGTTGTGCTCAATCATTTTAATCTAACTATTAATGTAACAACAATGCTCATATAAAGTAGACTTGATGAAAGATTTCAGTTCTGAGTGCTAACATGTAAAAAATGTAATAATCATAATAATGTTGATAAGCAACATGACATTTACAGGCCCATTTTACTGTTTTTAACAACCCTGGATAAACTTCGGCAGTAGATCAAAAACTGTCATTATTTTCACAAAGACACCAACGGACAATGAATCAAACTATTTTAAAAGACCTATCTTGTTAAATTTTCACTTGTTTTAGATTTTCAGTTAGATCTATCAAAGTAAACATAGAAATATTGTAAAGAATAGTTTCACAGGCCATTATTTTCAATTTACTGTACCACATTGCTTATTGAAAATAGCAGTGTAAAATTTTTTTACATAGCCTTAAGCCATACCGAGATATCTGCATGCTTTACAGTCAGATACTTAACCATCTTAATTTAGTGGATAAAATACAGGAAAAATACATACGCTAGCTAAATAAATACAAATAAAGTCGTAGTAGTTTGACTTTTTAGACCTCACCATATTTGGATGAAATCTTAAATCATACCTGGGTAATTCTGCATCATGACCGAAGACATGCCCCTGTATCCTGGGTGGTTGGGGTCATAGCCTTGTCCATAGGGGTATCCATGCATGTACGGCAAGTAGCCTTGGTGCTGTGCTAATTGTGATGTGAACTGCATATGCGGGTTAGAACGAGAGTCTTTGCTCATGGCTCGATGGTCCTCAGCACTGATTCTGGGATCATTGCTGTCTTTTCCATCCTCCTTGGGTCCACTTTGACCCTCCTTCAGCCTGACCCTTTCTTCCTTTATTTTCCGATCCCTTTCCCTTTCGTCTTTCCTCCGATGCTGTTGTTGCTGGTGTTCGTCCTCTAGTTGGAGTTTCTGGCTCTCGGGATATGGCTGAGGGCAAGAAAACATGTCAACACAAATCTGAATAGTGAACCTAAATACTAAAATATTTTTGCTATGAGTTATTCAATGGTACTACCTGTCTGTACCACATGGGTTGTTCCATCCCTGCCTGGCCTCTGGACTCGAGAGCTTGCAAAGAGTCTTCCTTTCCATGGTGACCCCCTTCAGACAGTTTCATCTTTAGCCCCTCAGCTTGCTGGGACTTTGGATCCTCCCCCTTTATGCTTCCAATAGACTTGGAGGACAGCTCAGAAGGTGAGTCTCTGGATTTGCTTGGCGGCTGTGGTATCTTTCCGAGATCTGACTGACTCTGGGCTTTGGAGAGGCTTGGTGGCATTGGGCTCTTTTGTTTCCACTCCTCCTTCATGGAGGCTTCTCGCTCCTTCATGACAACATCCGACTTCTTCTCAGCAGCTCGATGCTGCTCGGCCATCTGCCTCTGCCGCTCCTCATACTGTTGCCGGTAGGCAGGGTTGGTGTTCATCAAGTGGTTGTGGTAGGCTTGATCAGGGCTGTATGCATAAGGGGGGACATATGCATACTGATTGTAGTACAGGGGCTGCATGTACATGTTTGACCGCTGCTGGATGACCGATGGCTGTTGTTGCTGTTGGCCAGCAACACTGGGGTCAGATTTTCGTTCTTCATGAACTTCAACCTTTACTTTCTCCTCAACTTGATCATGTTCATCATCTCTTTTGATCTTAGCCTGACCTTCAGCCACTGGTGCAACTGGATTGGGGCCACCGGGACTGGGGTTTACATAGTTAGGAGAGTAGTAAGCCTCGTAACTGGTATAGTAGGGGGAATCTTTATTGGGTGTCTGATTTGGAAAGAGTGCTTTTTTGACGCTTTCCCTGATGGTTTGGTCATCTGTCCTGACTTTGACACCCTCTGGTTTCCCTTCACCATCCTCCCCAGCATCTGAAATGTCTGAATAGGCTGGGCTATTGGTTTTGACTGAAGAGTTGTCAGCACCATTCTGGTTTACCACATGGTGTGGTGTGAGAGGTTGTGGCATACCAGTGCCATCTATCCGACTAGCAACACCAATAGATGGACTTGGCGCATTGTCGGAAAAGCTGTAAATTTTGTCAGCCTCTGCCTTGATGCTGGCCAAGCGACTCTGATGGGGGTCTGAGGAACCATTGAGGAGACCTTCTCCCTTGTTCCCTTGATCACAAGGCTCAGAATATGGAAGCTTTGCTTCCTCTAATTTTCCACCCTTTCCCAGAGGCTTGGGACTATCAGCGTCCTTTAGACCATCCTTTTTCTTTTTGTCTTTCTTCTTTTTGTCTTTGGAACTAGTTGAAGCTGGATCTCCAATAGCAGGGGGTTTAGGTTGTGTCCCTCTCATTTGAGGGCTCTTGGGGATTCCCTGTATCATTGGGGCTAGTCCTGGGGAGGAATTTGGGTTTCCAGGTGGAAATGGATACATTTGTTGGGATCCCGGTGGTCCAGGGCCAATAGGACGTGGCGACTTCAAGTTTTTCTGGGCAATTTTATCAGTTTTTGTACCAGTGTTAGCCTTCTTAGACTTATCTGATCCTCTCTTATCATCTATGCCATCATTACTAGCCTCATCAGTAAGGCATGGCCCATCTTCACAGCCATCCATCGGTGCACCTCCTGTGTCTGGATCTGCCTCAACTATTTTCTTTTTACTCTGCTTTGAACCAAATTTTCCAGGAGAAGGAGACGGACTTTGTGCATCAAAGTTTCTGCCTTTCGGAGTAACTGAACGTGCTGGGGACAAAGATCCTTTCTGGGAGATAGATGCCCCATTACAGTTTCCCGGTTCAGGGTGGAGAGTTGAGTCCTCGCCATATTCACTGTCTCCATCCAAGTCCAACTTTATGTCATCATCATTGTGAGCACGGGATTGATGGTACTTCAGTCCATTGATGTGCTTGTATTTTTTGTTGCAGTTGGGATGGGGACAGTCTATAAGAACCGGAGACGGACAGCTGCGATCGAGTGGCGGTGGAAGTGATTCCGTCTTAATAGAAGGGATAGGGAGACCTGTGGCTCCCACACCTCCATTGTTGGAGTTTGTCCGCATTCGTTTGTTGCCTTTGGTGTCCTCTGAGCTGGAGTTGGGTTCCATGTCAGAGGCAGGTTTGGTCTTGCGTTTTCCAGCTGAAGAAGGGCTGGCTTTGATATCCTCTGTGTTGCTGTTTGGAGGGGTGCGGCGCTCTGATGGTGTCTGGCTGCCCCTCCGGCCCTTGGTGTTTGAGGCGGCACGCGTCTTGTTGTTTGTGGCACCCTTGTTGTCTGATGAGTTGCTGTTCTCATTGATAGGTGTGTTGCTGTTCGGTCTCATTCGCTTACCTCGACCGCGACCATTCCTCATTTCCAGATCACTTGTGGGTGATTCACAAAATCTGCAGTTGTAAGTAAGAAAATACGTTTGAGTTAGTTATAGGAAAGACATAAAACTACACAGTTATTTTGTTTGTTGTTTCCATCACGGAAAGCACTTTTAATTGCACTGTTGCTGAAACGTGCATTACAAATGAACTTGCCTGGATTTAAATATGTGCAAAATTTTATTATCAATAAAAAAAAATTCCAACAATTAGGGGTGCACCAATAAATCGAATTTGCCCTGATTTCCTTAATTTTGGGTGATCGGCCAATACTTTTAGAAGCTGAACCTATTTATTTATTAAGATACAACTTTTCCTTTTGCAATCAATATTGGACAATATTTCGGCTGGAAATTCTGAGGATAATCATGATACAACTAAAGCTTGTGTCAAATTCTCAATAAAGGCAGGTTTTATGTATTTTGACCTGGATTTAGTAGGTTTACATATTTAAATATGCTTTTCTTCTAAGAAAACTGTGGAACCAAAATGTGGAAATCTACATTTCTGGAGTTTTTCCGTAACCATAGTTCTCTAAATATTTAAAAGGTGGGTGAAATTCCAGAATATAAAAGATTAGTCACCCCCCTTTGTTTAATAAAGCCACAGAATTTACATACTTTTACAATAAAAAATAAGAAAAACAACTAATATGCTAAACTAATTTTTATTTTACATAACTGCAGTGGTCAAGAGAGATGCAAAACCTGAACATAATATCCAACATCTCTTATACAAATAAGCCTGTTAACAATAAACAGCAAATTAATACTATATGAATGAATAGTTGTGAACCCTCTAGCTCCTTTCTCATCAAAACATGAAGCCATTCAGACACTTAAAATAGCAGTGTGGGATTATCTCCCCATAACAGTAACCCAATTATCTTTCTGCACAGCAGTGAAGGTTAGCAGTCTGTGACAAAGTCAAACCCAGGGCTGCTATGACTCACAGCTTCCTCTACAAGTCTCTCTAAACAATTTCAACCCCAGCAGGGGATGTGAATACATCCGCAGTCTGACAGTTGTGCAGGAATTTAGACCAATTACAAGCCCCAGTTTATATCCAGCATGTTGAAAGATTTCTGAATAATTTATAGTAGGTCCTTAATGCAGTCATGCTGCAAACTGTAAGACAATCTTGGTGCAAATGCACCCAAGCAGACCTTATAAGCTGAGCGCCACAGTGATACATTAGTGGGATAACGCATCTACTTGTTTTCCATTAGAACTGATTTAATCTGGATTTTTTTTCTGGTGCATTTAAGATACCCATTTGAATTCCAGACTTGTATTTACATTTAGATACAGCTTTTTTGTTTTGTTTCTAAAGCAAGTGTTTGGTAACGTAACACCGCCAGTTTACAAATCCTGCTTATTTTGCATCCATAATGTTGGGGGGATTTGTAAACACAAGACCAAATAAATACCCTCATGCTACTGCCATGAGGTTGATGTTAGAAATGGCAGCCTTTGTGATAGAGAATGCTACCCAGTGTTGGGGAGAAAAAAAAAGCTCTTAGTCCAATAATTGGATTCTGCAATCTGGCTTGTTAGAGTAGCTTTCTATTTCCACTGCTGCCTCCTGAGACATCAGCTGCTTGCCAATGAATCCTGTTTCTCCAGGCTCAACATAAAGACTAACATGCACTCGGTGGTCCGGCGGCGCACTGGCAACTCATTGCATTAAGCTGTTGCTGCAACAGCAGATTCATATCACACGCGATATGAAAAGGTTAAGAGGCTTTGTAGCGCAGGTTTGGATGGAGTATGCATCAGAGATTTGTGGCGATTGTGAACCCTCTTCCACCTTGACATTTACAATCCCCAATGCACGACAGCAACTTTAATTGCATGCTAAAGCAGCTTTTCCACACTTGAAGGGAACTAAACGGGGATATGCGTCTCACCTGGGGGGAGCCCAGTCATGCCGTGTGCAGTCTAACAAGGTGCCCACATAGGTCTTGTTTCTCCAGGTGACATTGACCACCAGCATACCTGTAAGACAGGAAAATTTATTTTTTTTTAAATCACATGTTGACATACATTAAAGCACAACGACTACTTTGTATTAAAGAAGAAAGCTTTACACAAACATAAATATTAGTGTGCAAAAACTATTTTACTGCCTTCAGCCTGTGAGCAAAATGCACAAGAACAAATCTTCTCTAAGTGATTTCGGTTATACAAGCAACGAACCAGGGCTGGGTGATATGTCTTGAAAATAATATCTTCATACTAGATAAGATTTTTGTAATTTTTTTTCCTCTCGCTTTCTTTACTAAAAATGAAATTACAAATGACAGAAAATATTTTCAAAAAGTGGCTTTTATTTCATTCATAATCACTTCATTGAGTTGCATAACACAATATCAAAGCCTTACTGCAATAATTTTTGTCTAATTTGAGAATATAGTCATAATAGTTTTTCTTTGTTTTTTTTTGTTTTTTTAACAAATATGACAATTTAAGGGGAAAACAGGTTTTCCTGCTTCTGATTACAAAGAAGCATCATTAGGACGAAGCTGAAACAAAAAGAAAACTGACCAAATACACTTGGTATTTATATGTGTGCACAAGATGCTGCTGTGAAAGTTACTCGAAATAAATGCGCCAGTTGAGGCTTTTCAGATTTCTAACCAAACGACCTCCGAGGATTAAGAGCAGCGACTGCGTGAAAACATTCAGGATTTATTGCCCCACACCCTCCCTCTCGCTCCCTGGTGGTGACCTCAGCTTGCCACTTCAGCACTGCAGAGAAACCGGACGATGCAGTGAGCTAACTTATCTAATGACACAGGAATGCTGGCTGGCAGCTTCTATCCTCCAGAGCATTTTATTAGCTTAGGAAAACCTCTCTTGCTCACCCCACTTTCCCTCCCTCCTTCACCCTCTCTGTCATTTCCTCTTTTCAATGGTATAACCATCCCTAGCTTACAATCTTCACCCCCCCACACCCTCTCACTCCCTCCCACACACAAAAAAAAACATTCACAGTTCAGACCTCATTTTTCTCCTGCTGCCTCTGGCATAAAGCAAGAAGAGCATAAGGGATTTATATATGTTTACAGCAACCTGCTGACACTTGGCTGCATGTCTCCCGCCCTCAAATCTGCGGCCGCGAAAACACGAGCACCTGGTCAAGGCTGCAAGCGACGGCAAAAGCGCGGCGGGGTCCTCGAGTTCGGATTTCTGTCACATTAAAAGAACCCAGACCCATTTTCTGAAACGCCTTCGAGAGTCCGCCCCCTAAGCTCTTGAAACACTCAAACACAAAATGGCTCTGGCAGCTGGTCGAGGCAGGGATGTAAATCAAGGCGGCACACATGAATGACTAGCCTTTCTTGATGTGCAGGATATAGCCCTTCCTTCGCTCTGCCTGGAGAGAGAGAGAGAGTGGATGGGGGGTGTTAGGAACGATATGGCGAAATCGTAGAGTCTTAATGATTTTAAATTAGCCCTTCAGATTTTATGCGGCCATTTATGCAGGCGGCATAATGGAGAAGCATGAATGAGATTCAAACGTTTCGGTGGGCTTCCCCCCCGTAAATTTATCTTTGCCTGGAGTTTAGTCAAATTAATTCGCACACTAATTTGTTTTTAATCCTCGGGAAAAAAAAAAAAGAACTGAAAAAAAAAGACGCATTTTGCAAAGATTAGTTACAGAATTTGTGTTTTGCAATTCGTAATGTATTTCACGGAGCTACAAATGTCAATGTAGTTTAATTAAACTATCGATAGTACTTCAAACTATCAGTTTTAGTTTGAAGTGCAGTTTAAGTCGTACAATTTTTTTTAATGACAAAACTTTCTGCCAAATTCACTCAAAGCAGAGAAAATCAATTGTTAGAACAAAGAAAAAATAAATACAACACAAAACACTCAAATCATGACCATGTCATATCATCGCACAAAAAATAAATCCAACCATGACAATCTGCACATAAGGAGACAGAAAAAAGAAAAAGAAAAAAAACCCTTAAAAAACACATTGTATGCTGCAATAGGTTTCAATCCATTTTAAAAGTTAGCTTCTAGATTTTCAGTTTGGATGTTTGGGAATAATCCATTTAACACAATTAACACAATTCTTCTAATTCACTGTTATATTTCACAGGGATTTTTTGCCATATGAACTGGCTAACATTATCCTTACTCCAGAGTGTATACCCTTTTGTCTAATGTATACTTAATTATTTCATACTAAATAGATTATTTTAAACCCAAGGTAGTTTCTGTCATGAACCATTTTGTTTACAAAAGTTAAAAAATTGGGTGTCACCGCTTTGAGTCACAGGTTTGAATCACATCTTAAAGATTGTGTTGCAATCCTGCGGATACGTTTATGTCTCAGGGCATAAAGTTGTTGCCTTGGCACAGATTTTGCCTCAGGTTTATTTAGCTTCAATAACGACCGTCTCACAAAACCATCTTAAAGTCACCATGAAGATTTTCCATCATGACTCAGATGTGAGCTGTGTCTCCGTTTTCAAGGATTTTTGCTGGATTTTTTCCCCTTCCTTCCTGTGAACTGGTGTGTTGTGTTTGGCAGCGTTTTAAGGATCCCTGCCCTGCCTGAATATAAATCTACTCCGTAATCTGACATCGCATGTGCTTGCCTTTGGGCTTTCCAGAGGAATTTCCCTGTATTTCTCTTGACACAGCTGATGAGAAGGTGGAACGATCAATCTTATCGAGCACTTTCAACTCTAGTTATTCTGGCCAACTAATTGGCCAGAATGTTTTCGTCCTGTCAGGAGCAAAAAATAAATAAATAAATAAAATGTGCGAAAACATCCACAGTATTGCACGACGTTTATTAGAAAACTGCACTGAGGTGGAATTGCAGGATATTTACGAGCTCGTGAAAAAGGCAGCTGCAATCAGAGTGATGCCGCTATAAAAATACACAATGCAAACATCTTATCTGGCACCTTGCTATGGTGCCAGGTGCTCGGTTTGTTTATTTTTTTCCTCCCCTGACAGGCTTCCTTCTGGACAGCTTCCCATGCCGAAAGCCTGGAAGGAACTCTGTAATCCTTGGCTTCTGAGTAACCTCAAATCTCAGCCTCTGGCTTTCTCTGAATGATAATAATACTGCTGCTGCCTCAAGACGACGTTGGGACAACTCAATCCCATCTTCAGTCACATGACCTCCAGTTACTGCAAGTTACTGCATTTGAAGAAGTGAGCAAAATTGGTATTGGTTTATGCAAATTACTCACAATAAATAAGAGATAATGACATTATACCATACTGAAGTCTTCAGTTCTGCAGTTACACTAAATTAGGCCTGCAACTAACTAATTATTGTAGTAATCAATTACTCTATTGATTATTCTGATGATTAATCAATAAAACATCGGCCCATTCTCCAGATGTTTTCATTTAACCACTTCAGCCTTTTTAATAAAATATTGGAAATGCATTAAAAGACACAAATACATAATTCAATTACTTTTATAAATAAGAAAATAAGCTTTTAATTGCCTACAATGCAACATCATAGAACAACTTCAGTGTGTGCTTGATCATTTGTAGCAAAGAACGCAGCTAAAAAAAATACTTCCAACAACACACGAAGAGCTCGACCTACAGTCTAGGGCTTAATCTGTTGACTATTTTTCATGGATTAACTTATCAATATTTGGTTAGCAAAGGTTGCTAACTAAACAGATGAGCAATAACATGATGTAATGCATAGGGTACTGTTATCTATTTAATTATTAGCTACTTGCTAACAGCTACATAAAACCATCAGCTGTACACGGCTTTATTCAGTGCCTGAAAAAAGGTCAACAAGCAGCAACAGCTATGAGTCAGTAACATTAAGGAACATGGTATGTGCGCTGCACAATTCAACATAAACAATTGGTGTTCATTTAAGGGAAATGTTCTCAATCTTTTTCAGGCAAAGATTGTCTTTTTCATTATGTTGGTTATACGTTTCCATTTTAGCATTGTGACAACCCTGGTCTCTATAAGCCAAGGAGGTTTGTGACTAACTGCATTGATGTTTACTCCCCTTTATCATTTTAATTCTGAATCAATTACAGTAATCATTTTCATCACAATACTCCACAGTATTGGAATTGTAAGGGATTATTTGATTCCCTGCACCAAACTAAGAACTCCCATCGGTTTTGGTCAACAACTGCATTAACCAGCAGAAAGTACTTTGATGCACTTTTTCAAGTGAAGTAGAAATCAAATGCAGATGAATGCATACGCTTTACAGCATAAAGAATAAAAATGGTTAAATGTCAAAATCAGAAATGCCGGGTCAGACATCAATAAAATTATTGATATTATTATTATTATTGATACAAAACCTGCTTTTTTTTTCTCTAGTTCCCTCTCCCCCCTCGATAATGACAATTTTCTACACAACTCAATTTAGGGTCAGTGTATCAACTAAAACTAATTTGAATTTTTGTGTTTTCAGTTTCAAGACAAAACAAAAATAGAGTCAAACCACAGTTAACAGCTTTTCCTCCGTGAAACAGCAACATCCACCCTGAACACCAAAACAGAACTGATGGGCTTCTATTAGAGAAGGAAGTCAGCAAAGAGTGATAGAATGAAATATGTTTGGTATTTATGTCTCATTTATTTCCAAAAAAAAGTGTGAAATGGCGCTACAGAACTTTATTTTCTATCTTTGACTCAATTCCTCACTAGCTTAAGCGCAGTGATTGCTTTAGACATGCACAAATAAAATAAACACCTGATCTTCGACGAGTGTATTAATTCAGACACAAAAATAAAAACAAATGCAAATAATTTCCCAAAATATGGATTTTGGGTGAAAAATAAAACGCATCATTTTCTAAACTATCAATTGGAGCATACAAAGGAGCCTTTCTCCAAAAAACCCCCAACTAAAAACCAAATGTTAACAGGTTTTCAATAAACTGAACAGAATTCGAGATGACTTTGCACACATCATTTCCTTTAATATACGTGTGTATGTTTGAGCCTTGATCCCGCTGTTGACTGACTGGATTTGTTTCTGGATTTATTTTAGTAGGGGAGAAGAAAGAAAAAACTGCTGGAGTTCAAAGATCAAAAAATAAAACTTGCTGAGCGGAGCTGCATTTCACTTGGGATTTGTTTTGTAGGGAAGGGTTTCAGCGGGGTGAGAGAAAAGGGTCAGAGCGATATAAAGCGAACCCAGTTCCCCGCTCTCTGCCCTTCCCTTCACATCCCCCCTTATTGTGTCGGGCTTAATAGGGTCACCCAGGACAACTGAATGAAGCCCGCATTAATGAGAGGAATTGGCCTGTAATTTTAACACTCGTTTCCTTTCAGTGCTGTTGAACAACAAACGGCGCCTCTATTTGGGCTCTGAACGCAAAACGTGCAAGATTGCTTGGACGAGAGGACAATGAAAGGCGAGAAATGAAGTCAGGAGTAGCGAGGATGCCATGTTCTGCTCTAAGCCTCCCCCTCCTTCCCACTTAACACATTTCATTAAGTTCCAGCAGGAGCAAAAATATCAGGTCCTCTGCTGCTGCTGAAGTCGGCACGGTCTGGGAGTTCACTAGCTGACCTCTGACCTCCTCAAGCCCAACAGGAATCTGCAGAGGTTAATGACATTTTCACTGACCGACCTTGTCAAAATGCCTTAGTTATCTCTGAAAACGGAGGATCGTTTCTCTGCGATAATTGGGTGAAACACTCAATTAGCAGCATAATATTTAAGGTTTCTATTAGACTTTTGATGTGTAAAAAAATGTCTGAATAGTACAAGGCATGGCTTAGAAAAAACCCCCAGCAAAACAAACAAAAGTGTTTGCTTGTGTGAACAATTACCAGCACTTGCAATTATCACCTTTCAAAACACACTCAGAATCTGATGTGATTATTGACAGACCCTCTGCTAAAAGAGATCAATTTCTCTCCACTCCTAGTGCTCTGTGTGAAAGGTCTGCTGTTAAAGGCTGTATGCAAATAAAAAAAATATAAAAAATGGGAACAATGAGAAAAATGGTGTCAGTATTCATCAGCGGAGATAAAAGATAACTGGGTGCTGCCACAAGCAATAGCCGTAACCTTGACAAATGAAGCGTTTGAGCACCCAAGTGTCGAGCATGTTTTCATTTTACTGTGTTATTCTGCTCTCACGGTGCATAAAGGGAAGTAGAGCTTGTCCGGTTATGTGAGTGTCAAACTATTAAGTCCTCGAGATGACCTTTAGCTTAAATGCTGGGCAGACAGCGATTTAGGACGAGCCGTATGAGTCACTTTCAGCACTGTGGAGGTAATACATTGGAATGTAGTCCTGGCTGTAGTCTGTAAACCCCCCCAAGGGGCTTCAGTGCTCCAGTTTGAACACTCCTGGGTTAGGAGCTTGTGTGGTCCTATATTCTGATCCTCCCTGACACACTAAAGGGCTACATGAAAGTCTTGCAGTCTAGATTGCTGATTCTCATAAAAAAAAGGAGACAAAGATGGTAAGAAAAAAATCTTAAAGGGGCCAAGAATACAGTGCAAGTTTTCAGCAAAAATTAAGTAACTATGCTAACTTTAGTTGTTATAAAAATTGGATTTGTGTTACTTAAACTCCTGCTCTTTCCAAAACTCAGCCTGCAGGAAGTCATCAAAACATCTCTTGAAGGTGGCGCTAGGTCCACCCCGGCGTTTTTCAGTTGAATGGTTGCCATGGAGATTAAAGGATTTCTCAAACATGAAAGAATCAAGGCATCACTCCAAGTATGTTTTTGAACAGGGAGCAAACATTATAACGTGATGTAAAACTCAAAAAAGTCGATTTTACATTATAGTGCCCCCATTAAAATTCACCTGCTGGTTTCAGATGAATATTTGTCTCACTATTTTAAGATGGCATTTCTGAGGGTTCAAAGTGTTTCTGGTTTTAATGGTATAAAATGTCAGAACATTTTATCTTTGTTACAGCAAAGATAAAATGTTATCTTCAGGGCATAGCAGCCTGTTGGCAGCACATGCAATTTCTAAAGAACTGTATTGAGCTGGCACAAAACATATGTTACACCAAAACGTTGTAATGTCAGATCTAATTGTTTAAAACTTTAACAGAGTCCATTCCTCTGACAAAGCAGAGCCTCTGTATGAAGCAAGGCCCAGAACAGGTAATCTCACTAAGATGAAATATGTCATTTTGATGATGGCACTCACTAAAATAAAATATTTGTCACTGGTTTTCTCAATTGTTAACTGTATAGTATTTTTATGACTTTGTATTTTTGTGTTTTTATGACATAAAGCACTTTGAACCGACTTGTTGCTGAAATGTGCTATGCAAATAGACTTGGTTGCTTCTTGGGATAAAACCTTATATATGAAAATAAATATAGTACATAAGAAATCGTCTGTGCAGAGAGTCAAATTGTTAATTGTAAGATGGAAAATTGCTGTTGCTGGTACTGCCTCTTACACCAATTACAACATAAATGTCGATAAGAAAACAGCAAAAAGGCTTTACTGAAATTTCAGCTTCCAACACCTTCTGCATATTTTCAACAGAATTTAAGAAAACTACTTATGACGTAAATACCATGACGTTACATTTCTAGTATTTACATGAAAACATTTAAACCACAAGGGAAAAAAAAAAAAAGGTTCACACTTTATATTCCTCCAAAGTGCTTAAACTGTCCACATTTTTGGACAGATTCATAATTTGTTCCATTTGTTAAAGATTGAAAATCTTGATGCACATTTCTTCTACAACATTAACTAATCAATTTCTAATCATAAGGATCCACAAATTGCAAATTGTAAGGAATGTTAATAAAACAGATGAATCCTAACATCTTTCCTTGCAGAAACATAAAGTACGCATATAGACTATAGTGCTGGAGGTGAATGATGGTATAGATGACTGCTGGATGTGAGATGGGTCTGGTTGATGATTTTATTTGGATTATAAAGCTGCAGTTGAAAAGTTCAGGCTGCCTTCTGGTTTATAAAGGGAGAAAGTCTGAGGTAACTCTCCCTGACAGGAATAACAGCCTGTGAGAAGGTCAATTCTCTTATACCACTGAGAGGAACGGAGCGCAGTATTAGTATGCTTTCCACATCGTCCAACATTATCAGCTGCATGCAGCAGTCTCTACTTCCACATAAAGAAAAACAGCAGCCTACCATGCCGGAAATGACTAAAATAAAAAAATCTTTGACATTTTTTTCCACATTTTTACATGCAAATAGTCCTCTATGTAATCAGCACTGCAGCAGGGAGCAGTATCCTCAAATGTCATACGGGTGAATCTACAATCTCTTGTTAAAACAACCCCTCTGGAGATGGTGCTGAGATTAAGAGACGGATCTGCCAAAGGCACATTACTCAAGCTCTCCTTGACGTGTATAAGGAAAACATGATATCTTGTGACAACCACTGGCAAAGCCCTCCAACTCCGCCAGGCGTATGATTTATACTTTGAGACTGTTTAAGTGTTTGGAAAAAGGCTGTTGTCGGCCAGTAAGAATGGGAACAAATGTCTCTTTTTTCACGAGATTTGGGTTAATTTGGGAACCATCTTGCCAACTTCACCCTGGGACTAAATGTGTGACTAACAAATCAGGCTCTCTCCCTCAAGAACAATAATCTATGACTATCTGAAGTTTCCTATTGTGTCATTTTAACCACATGTATTCAGGAAAGCAACATTTTTGCTTGGAAATTGTCCACTTCCACTCTTGCACAGTAAGCACCGGTAAGGGTAAAAGTTGGCTGAGAGAGCGGCCAAAGAATAGGCAAATGAAAATCATCTGTGAGCGGACTGAGGAAATAAACAGTTTTACCACTTTTGCTTTAATCGTTAGTCTCTGTGCCCGACTGTTAACAAAATAGGTCTTTTGTGATTGACTTTGCAATCCATTTGGTTGCTGCTCATTGGTCTGATTGTCAGATACAGGCGTCCAGACGACGCTTCCTCTATTTTCAAGTACAGTTCCTCAAGTCACGACCCAGAGAGTGGCCCTGGCTCGTCTGAAAAACGATGTAATGAGTCGTCAGTAAAAGACAGATGGCACGTAAGCAAGACACAGACATCCGTTTATCATACAGAACTGGTTTACCTCATATTCAGAAAGTAAAAAAGGGAGAAATTAAACAAATTGCTCCATTATTACAGGCGAGATGATATATCTGGTCAATGAAACAAAACTACACACAACATCTGGACAAGATGAGATTTTAATATTTAGGGGCCTATTGAGATGCTGTCCAGACTTAATCTTTTTCTGAAGAATTTGTCTGGAAGTAAGTTGTTAACAGAGAGGCCAACTTTATACATGAACTCTGGTTTTCTGTGCTAGAATACCCAATCTGTGTTAGCTTTGAGATTACCCAATCTATGCTAGCTTTGAGATTACCCAATCTATGCTAGTTTTGAGATTACCCAATCTATGCTAGCTTTGAGATTACCTAATCTATGCTAGCTTTAGGGGAGTCTTTAGCCTAACACTGCTTTAGTCATGCTCCGGATCATAAACCTTCGGGTTTTGATGCTGTTACCGTTGTAATAGCATGGATAACAGAATTCTTATTGAAATTCCAAAAACATTGAAGATGCTATTTTTTTCCCCAATCAGGATAAAAAAATAACTTAAAAAAATGTGGGTTAAGGTAGCTGTAGTCGAAGAATATCTTTTAAGCTTTGAAATAGAAGTGCACAACTGCAGCCCTGATTTTGGTCAATGAAACAGTTCTTTAGTTTAACACCAATAGGAAGCTCTAAAGCAGATCTACAATTTAGTTAGCATTGTTAGCAGCTAGTGGCCCTCAGTGCCAACAAAACCTCTGTATACACTCTGATACGCAAT
Organism: Gambusia affinis; assembly: GCF_019740435.1. NCBI lineage: Eukaryota > Metazoa > Chordata > Actinopteri > Cyprinodontiformes > Poeciliidae > Gambusia > Gambusia affinis. The sequence goes on along the minus strand of NC_057869.1, from coordinate 25,023,436 downwards.
TTTCAATAACTGACCACAAAACAACTGGGTTTCTACTTCCTTTCCAACTTCAGAATAAGAGCCTTAGACATAAACACTGTAATGTAAATAATTTTTCTTCATATCGTTTTGATAGCTTGAACCAACACAGCAACTAGACAGTGCTACATGAGATAAACTTCACTTCCATCTGTTATACATTCACATTTCTTCTACGCAGAAGCCTAACCGTTATTAACTGCCTTGACAAAGCCAAAGCAGGAGATGCTGCAGTGATGGCGGCTGTATAAATAATCCATGAGACAAACACTTATCACAAACAGCTTATATTATTCATCTATTAGGGAGCATAAGAAGCTGTGGGACCTGCTTGGGGAATAGCTTGCTGTGAACTGAAGGATCGGTGTATGTCTGTGTGTGTGTGTTGTGTGTGTCTAAACGCCACACTGCCACTGGCATGGAGCTGCAGTGTTTGGCTAAAGGGGCCCCCTCTGTGTTCCCTCTGCCCTGGAGCAGGAGCCAAGGCATTCTGGGCTCCGTTTCAAGACCAATAAACTTCTCCTGCATCTCAGAGATGGCATTTGGAGGTATCAGCATGCTAAGCCTGGGAGGGGCCGCCCCCGTCGCCCCGCCGACACGACCCTGGGAGCTGCCACTGCCTCGTCTGCTCTGAGGGGATTTGTTTCAGTGCTGGGCCTTAAAATACCATCGCTCTGAACCCCCCTCCTCACCCAGCTAACCTCCTCCTGATCTCTATGCTTCAGTTGCCTCCAGACTGACAGCATGACAGAGACTTTCACCTACGTTAGACATTTTTTTGTTCTTCTACAAAAGACCTACATGGCTTTAATTTCGTTTCTAAAAAAAATTTATGTGGGTTTTATTTTAGAGCAACCCATGATGCATTTTAGCTTCCATTAAGTCCTTATCCAGATTTGGATGCATGTGTGCTCAAAGCCTCAAATTACACGAGACAAAAAAGAAAAAGGGAAAAAAAAAAAATCCATTCATCCTCATCAAGCAAGAATGCTGTCAGGTCTAACCAAAGATCCAGTTTCTTTGATCGCTTTTTATGATGTGTTGCTTGCTTCCTCCTCGTCTGCTTCCTTCTCTGGCATTCAGAGTGAGTCGGGAGAGGCACAGACAATTACTGGGAGCTTGTTGTTCATTTACTCCCACTAGGCCAAAAGGCGGAGGTGATAAAGCAGCTGTTGGTTGGCATGCTAAATTATATCCGCACGTCCATTTAGATAGGGGGTTAAAATGCCTGAAATCTACACATATGAAAGAATCTGGTGAACGCTTTTCTTTTTTTTTATTATTCACTTCTAATCAAAATGACTGCTGTGTTTTTGTTCCTGGTCCTTTGAGTCTTTTTGACAGAGTTGGTTCTTATTTGTTGAAGTAACAGCAGCTGCACGGGGGTGTGACGCAAATGGCAACCAGGTCGATTTCATTCCAAAGCCAGTCAGCAGATTTTTACGAGCTTGTGCCATAGAAAAAATGATGCAGAGGGAATACAGCACATATCTTTGTGTTGTTTAATGTGGTGTGAAAAAAGCAGCACAATGGAAGTCATTGAGAATAAGTTCACAGACTATACCAAAACTGAAAAATCTGAAGAATGCAGATTTTAAGGATAAAATGACAAACGGGTGTTTCCTTTTAAAACACGACATCAGATTCTCTTATAAATAGAAGCTCATTTATCTGCAGCTAACAAGCAGCGAATTCAAAGAAGCCGTTTTTAAGCTAACCATTTGGATTTTTCATGTTGAAATTGAGTTAATATACAAAGCTGATAGCTCATTAAAAGGCAACATTGACAGTGGGGGTGTGGATAACTTTATTGAAGGTTGAATTGTTGCTTCTTTTATGGAAAACCATGAAGTAGAATCAAACCAAAGCAAAGACCTTGGTCAAAGAAAAACCAATAGAAGTGCGTTTCGATTGGTATCTCAACTCTACTCAACACTTAACAGGTTCTTATGTGTTCTCTTTTTATCATCTCTTACAAATACAGCAAAAGTCAGTTTAAACACACTTGAAATGAAATGTAAACAAACTTCAACAGCGTCCAAAATGTAAAGACATGAAAAATGTATACAAAAGAAAAATACTGACCTCGTTTTATTTCTGCTTGCTGAATCATTTATGTCCTTATATACAGACTGGCCTTCAAATAACAAATAGAGTAAAATCGTAGCTGTTTGGCCAGGTTTTTATTCTAATGATGACATTCCACCGTGTAAACTATATTTGAACTTAATGAAAATATTTAATAAATATCTTTTTTTTTTTTTTTATCACATCTATAAAGCGAAAACACAACTCTAATTATGATGTTGAATTGAGTGAGTGAAGCTGCTAAACTGCTACCTGATTGTTGCAGTTAAATGTATACATACATTTTGTATAATTGATGAGTTTATTCAAATAATCTCTAAGTAGCAGATGGTGTTACTATTGGAAACTGTATCTTGTATTTATTTATTTATGTTTGTTCTGTGAAGATCTGTCAGGGTTAGTTAGTTTCATTAGAAGTGATAATCTGTAATATTTCAGAAGAGTCAGCAGGTCCAAACAGGGTTCAGAATCGCAATTAATGGAAATATAACTTCATAGAAAATCTTCAGAAAATAAAGTATAATTTAATAGAACTACACATGAGACTTCTGACTTTGTAGGAGTTTTTTTTTCTTCGTAATTCATTAAAACCAGTAAACTACCAACACAACCCAAACAATTACACTGGGGTTAAACACAGCATGCTACCACCAGCAACACTATGTCAGTACACAAGTATGGTATGTTACTACCGGTCAATAATAAACGCTTTCAATAAAATGTAAATGTGTAATATTGATCTTGGTTACATTAAAAAGAAACAAACATTTGTTTATTCCACTAGCAACAGTGGCTGGTGAGAGAAATGCTTAACTTCCACCCCTTGACAATCAATGGCATAAATTACAGTTTACCAAATGAGTAGTGCAGTATGAAAACATGCATGTACATGCAATTTGTTCCTGTCAGCTAACGTGGACCATATTTCTTCTCCATGTCCATAAATCCCCAGTAATAAATTGAGTGCTTTTGATATTTGAAACCGTGTTTTTCGACGCCGGTCGCTCTGCCCTTTCAAACTGCAGCTCTTGTTAGGGTGGGGAGGGAGAGAGGGAGCCGGCTACCTTAAACGAACATAAAAAAAAAACAATTTAAAAAAAAAGAGTCATATCACATGTAGCTTCTTCCTATCAAGCAACTCTCACAGCAAATTTCAAAGTAAGTCTAAAAACCCTGACAGAAATAAATTACGTCTGCTTGACAAGTCTTTTTCCCCTCAGATAAAAAGAAGAAGAAGGAGAGAAAAAAACAGCATCTTCAAAGCGAGTGCACTTGTAATCTTATCCGAGTGGTCTCCAAAGCTCTGACAGCCATAACAACCTGTGTGCTACACCTGCAGAGTGCCCACCCCCACCTCCCTATCACCACCTCCCAACCAACCCCCCCTCCCTATCTCTCTTCACCTCACCACTTTAAAAACCACTCTAAAGCACCCACCGTCCTCCTCCCCACTGGGCCAGACAGGACAGAATCAGAGGAAAACACAGCTCCACCAGACCAAACCACCACCTCTTTCAGCCAAAATACCAGCTTGAGAGAAAGAGAGAGAGAGAGAGAGAGAGAGTGCAGGCGAAGGACAGGGGGAATGTGAAGAGGGTAGAGGGGGGCAGGGCAAAAGGAGGGGGCTCAATCACTCTGTGGGAGGCAGAGAATGAGGGAGAACAGCATAGTACTGGTTTTGGCTCAGAGCCATGTTTGTGTCACTAACAGAAGTGGCCTTGTCTTCCTCCCCACTCCCACCCCCACGCCATGCACTCACTCTCTCCCAGTTTGCCTGGATACAGAGTCAAGGGGTGACCGGCTGGATGCTCTGTAACAGAAGAGAGGGAATCAAACACGGCTCAGAGCTGGAGCAAAAATCGCAAAAAAAGGATAGAGGGGGGGGAAAAGCCACTCAATGGCAGGGGCTGTTTTGAGAATGTTGATGAGGCAGAGACCCCCCCCCCCCCCCTTCTCCTCCTCTGTTTGGTTCCTCAAAGTGAACCAACAGGCAGCACTGTGGATGTGTGGGCGATTTGTACTCAGCATGCCCACAGAGCGGCTGAGCGCAAGCCGCTTTGAAGATTCACTGTTTGCATTATTTCACATTCACAACAGAGAGGGGGGTTGGGGGGGAATAGAAGCAAAGTTTCTCAAATCCAAAAGGAACCCTGATAATGATACTGATACATCTTAAAATTAAATAAGCTCAATGTGGTTTCAATCAAAGGCTGGGGGAAAAAAAAAAAAAACACAGAGTGCCTAAGATTTCGCTCGGATTGCACCGCAGGAGATGAGCTAACTCTATTCCCAACTGGCATGCTTGCAAAAGGAAAAAAAACAGAAAAAAAACAACACAGCTTTTGTTGTGGAGGCATGATGTTTTTGAGGAGATATCTCTGTGCAACAAACTCCCGTCTGCACACTCCCAGGCAGAGAAGAAAAAAAGAAAAAAAACAAATCAAGGCCACCTAAGAACTGGCTGCCAACCACTATGCCGCCTGGAAGTATAATGCAGTATGTGCTGTTAAAGCACAAATTGGTGCCACCACTATTTCCTCAGGCAATTTTGGGTATACTGAATTATATTTAAGGAGGCATGAAGGTATGAAGAGCAATGAGAAAACCGAAAAATTCTTTGATGTCTTAGCCACACAGCAGTCGCTATGTACACCTTCAAAGAAGTTTACATACATTCATCAATGGCATAAATTAAGGGAGCACAGACTGCAGTTTTAAGGCAGATTACTCATCTTTAAAAACCCCAGCTTGCCAATTCAGGTTTTGGTCAATACAGATTTTTCTTAAATATCTGAAAAGTTGACAATAGTGGAGTGACCACTGTTAACCGTGCGGTTAATGTTGATGAGGCAGAGACCCCCCCCCTGTTAACCGTGCGGTTAACAGTGGTCACTCCACTATCCACCATGCAGACTAGACCTGGTGTCCGGTCCTCATCTGCACACCGTTGTGTTTCCATTACAAACGTACGTAACACTTTGTCGATATTCTACTACTGTTGAAAAAACACAATTTTGCAATTGCGGCTTTTCCATTAACTAAAAAAGGCAATTAAAATCACACGTGAATATGTTTGTTCACACGATGTCAGCTAAAAACATAACGTGCCATCATCCTCCTGCCCCTTCCTGTCAGTAGGATGATGGCACGTTATGTTCTTAGTATTCCGCAGGTAGAAATGTCCGGCTGTTGATCACGTGACTCGTGTGATGCAAAAAAATTGTTTCCATTGTAGATTCGCAAAATAAAAAACTACTGTAAATGTTGATACAGCTGAAAAACCACCTCATCTGCATTTGAAATTGCTGCGTTTCCGTTAAGCAAAGGTATTTTTATAATTCCAGTTTGCATAATTATATGGTGAATGGAAACACAGATACAGGTTGATTTTCAGATGTTTGCAGAAGTAGATAAGATCCGCTTCATATGCAAGTATCAGCCGATCATGAGCCAAGCATGAATATATTTAATCCTTGATTTCAACTGTGCATGTGAACCAATGCAGATCTGATGTGTGTTTGGAATCACAGCCGTCTTGGCACACCCAATTATGTTATAAGTTTGAACCAGAATTTCTCAAATCCTTAAGAAGGTTCCAGAACAATCCAAGAACTATAGCGATTCAAGGCTCCCATAAACTGGAACCTGCTACAACACTGTTGTCATTGTTCACAGTGAAGCCAGTTCAACATCAACATGGACTGAAAAGCTGTTGGCCAAGATAGACGTCCCAGCTGTAAAAATCCAAACTTTCAAGCTTCAATGAAATTTGCAGCTGCCCTAATGTACAGGCCAAATCCCAAGCCAAAGGAGAGGCTTATAACCACAGTGACACAATGCATATTTGGATAAGTCAAGGTGGTCCTTTCGCACCTACACGGTCAATAGCGCAAAACTGTTCAAGACTGCCTTTAGATTCTTCCAACTTCACCTCAGAACAACTAAATGGCTGAACCCTGGGTATAGCTGGGTGCTAAAGCAGGACAATGATTTCAAACAGATTCCTAAACTGTACTTGAAATGAATACAGCAAAATTCTATCAAAAGTTCTGATCTCAACCCAGCTGAAAATGTACAGACTATGTACAGACTGCCCAAGAGGCAGGTCAACGTCAGAAAACCAAACAATGAATAATTGAGCTCTACTGTAAAATCCAGCCGGGTTTATTCCAGAAGAGTGTTGATGACAAGCATTATCAAGGTGCAACTTGTTGTGCAATATTTAACATTTCACCACATAACTCTGAGTAGTGATTGGGCTTGAATAGCTTTGACTGTGTGGATTAAAGAAAATCTACAAGAAATTCCAACCATTGCTTAAGCAAAAAAAAAAAGCAAAACTAACTGACGGGAACTGTACAAGACAAGACACATCAATCCCATATGTTTTACAATATTTCCTCTTGCGCAAAAGCAATGCAGAACCTAAGTGTTTCACGAGAAGAGAATTTTCTGAGAATTATGTTTAATCACTTCTCTTACCGTCTTCGGTTTCTTGCCACACGATGCCTTCAAGGTTGACACTGGTTCCGGGCTCGCACGGCCCCAAGCACTCGGGTTCTGTGGCCAGGGCCACGTCGGATGTGTTCACCGCCACTGAGCGTGTGCGCACCATTATCTGCTCGCATGGCGAGGCGATTTCGCTGTTGCCGACCGTGGCCAGCAGGTGGAGAGGGGGAGGAGCTGGCGTGGAGACGGGAGATTCCATCTGTGAAGAAGAACAAAAAGGTTTGAGAGACAAAAAAAAGGAACCCATGAAACACTTCAGCACATCTTTCTAGTCACACACAGAGCTAATGTAGTTCAGCATATTACAGTAAAATACAACAGCTGCCAATTTTAGAGCAACCATGGCAGAAAGATGTCCACCGGAAAGTCATCTAACGGGCGATTTTAGTGCAAAACTGTACAATATGTAACATGGTGGCCATCTTGGATAACTGCTGCCATGTTGAATTATTGAGAGGCTAACTTGTTTGTTTTTTTTAAAACTAGAACCTGGGGACATTTGTACTAAGTTAGGTTTTTGTATCCGCATGTGAAAGATTTTGCTCAAATATGAAATTCTGAAATTCAGCCAACATGGAAAGGGAAGTGGATATTGAGAGATTCTGGTGTTGTAGAGGCCCTTGAAAGAAATCCTCAATAGAGCGAAGGGCGAAGGAGTTGTAAAGTGGTGCAATGAACTATTGTGTCTTTCCTCAACCTTTCTCCTCAACCTCAGAGGTGATTAGCAGTCAGGGAATGAAGAGGAGGAATGTGAACTGCCTTTACTGCCTCTGTGGAAGGACAAAAGTAGAAATGCAGGGTCGAGCAAACAAACCCCCTTGCCACAACCAGCTCTTCCAGCTTTCCTCCCTCGCACACAGCAGAGCTATCCATGACACCAAATCATCTCGCAGACTGATCGCTCATTAATTCTCTCAATTAAAAAATCTAGTTGGGGTAAGGGAGTAGGCCGCTGAGGGTCAGTAATTGATTTCACCTGTTCTGACACGCCGTGACAGCAATGAAACGACAGCGGGTCTGTGTGGGAGAGGAAAACGAAAAGGACAGCCAGGCGGGGACACAATGAGAGCGACCAAAACTGGAGGCAGGAAAATGTAGGTGGACCAAAAGAAAAAAAAAAAAAAAAGAAAAAACACAGAGACATGCTGAGGAAAACTGATGATGATTTCAGGGCCCGTTGCGGCACCACTCTTAGTGCTCTTTATTCAAGGCAGTCGACATTAAAGCGCTCCAAATAATTAGCAGTGAACTGCAGGACGAATGCCAGGCTGCAGCCAGCGACGCGCATTTATTAATTGGGCATAAACTACTCAGTGCTCTGGAATATGCTGCCAACGCTGAATCCAATTACGCTTAGATGACAAAACAACAACTGACGCAGTAGATTATCAGCCTGCATAGCCTTTAAATAATTGTTTACAGGATAAGTAGTGATCCAAAAACTACAAAACCGTCGCTCCTGTATACAAAGTTTATTGCATTTAGATGAGACAGAAAGTCCACTACTTTGATACAGAATCAAACAGATGAGCTGCTGTTTTTAATCGTCTTCATTCAGTGGGCTTTGCTTCAGGTTTACTAGACGAAAAAGCTCAAACTCGACATCGGCAGTTCTCAGAGGTTTGATCAAATGCCAACCAAACTGTTCCCGTGATGAATCTCGTCTCTGATTGGAAAGGAAAAAAATAATTATGATACTCAGTTTCTGCTTCATCCAGTGGGATTCTAATCTTTTACTACCAAGTGTCGAAAGATGAAGAAAGATTAAAGCTTCGCCCCTCCAATTTAAGATATAGCTATAGATTATACACAGAGATATTCTGTGTGGGTTGCATCAGTCACAGGATAAGAAATCTAAATCCACGATGACCAGGGTACTTTGAAAACCAAACATTAATCCGTGATGAAATTTCACATTAGCTCTTGTAAGCCTTTTTGCTTCATGGCTTTCTGATATGTCAGGGTGGATGGCCCATTTTTACTGGCGCCCAGAGGAAGAACTAATTAATGTGTTCATGGAAGATTCGAAGCTGACAAAGTTGCTTGGCTGAGTGGATGAGACGGGATGGGTAATTCACATTGAGCTGTCACCATCCAACGGTTCTGGATTTTATGGAGCCACAAAGGGCTAAAACCAAAGATGACAGCAGAAAATCAAAGATGAAAACAGAGTAAGCTGCTTTCAAATGGACTCATTGATTGTTTGTTGATGGAGTCCTACTGGTTATTTTGTCAGTTCTTTATTTTGTAATGCAGCTTTGGTCATTGCATCCCAGATCCAAGGTATGACCATTCATAGTGCTAACAACCGACAATTGTAAGTACAGTGTTTCTCCAGACGGGCAACCAGACTTCACTTGATCTCCAACCAGACAAACCATCTTTTGTTTATTTTTTTGAGCACCAGAAACATCAACAGGACAGATGGATTAGATAGGTTTAAAACTGATGCATTAAACTGTGAGAGAAGGACAGCGCACCAATTGCGCTGTCCCTGCACTTGCCTGAGACGGTATTATTTCAAAAAAAATATTGAATCTTTATAACTTTTAAAATTTTTTTAAACACAAAAGCATGGTGTGTCACTGACTAAAACCATCCACAAATAGCTAAAATTCAATTTCAACTGTCTTTTTTAAACAGTACAAACACCAAATATATCTTAACATGCATTGATACGCATTACCACACACAGAAGTTAACATTTCCAGTCTTCTTCATTAACCATCTTGGTGGTGCGGCCAATCGGTGCCAAGGGAAATGATTGGTCTTCTTGGATTTGCTGGTTTGGACACAGCCAAACCATGTCCAGTATAGCATGTCCAGTAGCATTTGGCCAAGATATTTTCACTTTCCAAGCTGCCTTTCCTTTTTTGATAAGTTGTAGGTACATTTTACTTTAAACAAATTATAATTCAGATTCAAGCATTCTATGGCTATCTATGTGAATACATCATAAAAGTAATTAACTCTAATGAAAAATAAACAAATACAGCATGGCTTACACAGGTGAAGGTGACATTGACCTGGAGGGTTAGATGGGTTAATTACATAGTTAAGAATGTAATTGCTTTAGGGATACTTCACCTCTTTATGGAAAGCTGTGATCAACAGTTCCCACTTTAAATATTTTTCATGTTGTTTTCTTGAGGTAAAGTTTTCTGGTGTTGACGACGTATTTAAGCACCACTCATAAACCACATAAATCATAGTAAACCGTCTATTAAAAATATCTGCCCCGTTGTCACCAGAAAACGCCATTAAAGGTTTTCACTGAAGTTCCAAAATGCAGTCATATGGGATTTCAAAGTTCTTTTTCTGTGTATTAGTTTTATTAAATGACGAAATTGACCCAAATCACAAGTCTGTTTTATACAAATAACGTGTCAAATCGATCAACAACTACACCACCAGTAAACAGTTTCAGTGTTGTGTTCAGCGGTCTCTAAATGTTAAAACAGTGAGCAAATAGGGAGGAAAAAAAGTTTCAATTAGTACGAATTTAATATGAGCTCCGACGCTGCAGGTCTGGTTTGCAGTGTAATTGGAAACTCATTATCTCAGGAATTAGAAGATCTTAAGAAAATATTCATGTCTGAAAAGACCCTTCTCAGCTTCCGTATTTTTTAAAATCAGGTTCTAAATCTAATTTGCTTTCCATGTTCAGCTTTCGAAAGGTGGAGAATTAACTTGAGTCTAATCCCACTTATAACGGCAGATAATTAAAGTCAGAAATTATATAAATTGTAAAAAATAAAAAATAAAAACATATTATACATTCAGACACAAAGGTGTCCAATTAATTGTTTTTCCAATTGGATCCATTTTTTATTTTGCTTAATTATCTCCATCAGTGTGCAGCTCAATTTCACTGTTATTACCCAACATCGTTAAAATTAAGAACTCTGTCTGGATGAGCTTTAATACGCTCAGCTTGTGATACAAATCTAAGATAAAATTATTCCTTTTAAATGTTAGAATTCCCCCGAGAAACCTGCCGGATTCAAAAGACCCATTCAATTAGGTCTGATTAGCTAAACACAATCTCAACGTTAACGGAAGACGGGTCACTGGGCTGCGGTGTTTACATGCTGTCTTGATGTGTGAGTGAATAAAAAGATTTTTGCCGCAGGGTTGGCGCATACACACAAACAGTAAAGTGCCTGACGTTTTGCTCGAGGTTTAGAGAAAACCACGAGCAACTGAACTACAGATCTCGTAAGATTACAAGGCTTCACCCAACGCCCAGCCCATGCCAAATTCCAAGATTTCTTCCCCCTCCTTGCTATAACTTGACAGACGGATTTTGAAAACCACAATGACCGACTGTCACGCAATCTTTTTCTAAACTGAATCCCCGTGCCAGCCCGCCCCAGCCCCCCCGGAGAAAGCCACACTGCAAAAAAAATAATGTTTAACACACTGGGCCTGGTGCTGTGTGTAACCAGGGCTCTGACTGAAGGGGAATTCTGCCTGGATTTAACAGACCAAACAGCAAACTGCGCTATTTACCTGAGGACAGTAATCTCTGCTTTAACGTTTACGCAACAAAGCCACACAGTGAGACATCGGTACTTGTTCTTTTATGGCTGAAAAAACTGAAAAGACAGATTTTGTTTATGGTGGTAATGACCCATTTTTCAGACAATTGTCTATCTTCCAGCAAATTTTAATGCAACTGATGATTATTTTAGTTATCGATTAGTCAATGTATTATTCTAATTGGATAAAAATTTTTTTTGCCACATTCTGCAGATTTTTCACTTAAGTTTTTTTTTATGCAATATTAGACATGTATTAAAATATGCAAATAGACAATTCAATTCCTTTTTAAATAAGAAAATAAAACATTTTGTCGGCTAAAATGGAACAAAAAAGCATTCCCTCTAGGATACACTTGATCATTATTAGCAAAGGTTGCACTTACATTAGCTGCCCTTTCCACCTGATTTATTTAAAAAGAGGTAGAGCTGATATGTTAATATTTTTTTCTGGATTAAGATTAATAGTTACGACTCCTGGAGAGATAAAAGGAGAGTTTCTTTTTACAGATTTTCAACCAGGTGAAACTAAAACTGCCACTGAAGTTTTTTATATCTTAGATATAACGTACATATTTTCTTTGCAGTTTTCCAAATTACCCTTTTTGAGTGTTTACTTCAGTTAACAATTAATCAGTTGCTAAATCAGATTTCAATAACCGATTAATTGTGATGGATCGTTTCATCCTTACAGCAAACATTCAGAGAAATGCAAATAAAAACAGCCATTTTGTGAATTCAGTGAACTACGGTAAATCATCTTACGCAACATGGGAGGACTAATGTAAAATCTACCATCTGGCTCACTCTTGAAACAATGAAAACTTGCCTGTTCGGGATTAACGATGCAAACAGGAAAAAACAAACAAGCCCTGAGACAAACAGCAAACTCATATTGATATGTGAAAAATATTTGGGAAAAGCAATGCTTGAAGAACTAAGGGTTTGCACCTTCGCTGTTCAGAGTTGCACAGACCACGATGCAGCAATGAAATAGTTCAAAACATTTGATTTGCCATTTTAGAGCTGAGAGAGTAAGTTTTGCTGATTAAACGCTTCTCAATGGAGAAAAAACAAAAACAGATGCAAATCCAAACAAACCAAGCCTGCTGCTTAAGGAGATCATAAGAGGGCTCCAAGAAAATTCTGAGACTTTGATTTACTCCAGTGTAATCCTGTCATGTATAGCCTGGATCTGGTTTTTAAAAATAGCAACGAGTCATTCTGTACAACGCAGCGTAGACTCAAATCGTTTTCACACGCTAACCTCATGTTAAACATGGACGTACAATAAATGTTCTGGTCATGGTTTACGCATTCATACAAAGCAGCCGCAAATCACAGAAGAAGGGGGGAGGGAGGGAGAAAAATTCTGCAGATGTGGTTCTATACCTAACACTGCTAAAACCCTGAAATCATCTATGGTATTTTCTTAGCATTAGCAGCTGTTATAAAGTGAATACCAAAAGCAGCTTTCTTTTCCTCCAATGCATTCCAGATTTTCCCTCGCAGTCGGCCTCAACTCAATTTAAAGCTGTTCCCTTAAATTAAATCATCTGAACTGACTGAAAACGTGTTACTATTTGGGTTAAAAGAACACCTGATTATGTAAAGTGAAGTGTAGCTTCAGTATTTCATTCCAAGGTAAAAAAGGTGGCAGTGAACAGCTTGTATAATTACGATTATACCTACCAACAAGAGTGTGACATGTAAATAATTAACTACAACAACACACAAATATCCTAACATGTGTAAGTTTGCTTTAAGGCATTGGAACATATGCTTAGCTTAGCCTGTCAGTTAGCACACTTGTGCTGATTAGTGAAGTGATAACTGATGTGAAATCACCAATCACGCTTCTTTTTCCCCACTATAGCCTGTATGTTAACAATGAAAAAAATAAAGTTACTCTAAGAATGGTGCAAGCAGGATTTTTTGTATCTTTTACGGTAGCATTTTGTTCCAGTCTGAATATGCTGCTCTAACAGAGTTACCTCAGTTAAGAAGTTGCCATAATGTTCCAACATAGAGTCACCTGAAACGGATGTAGCGCTACCATTTGTTTCTAGAGATTTATCGGACTCTATTGCCTACAGGTATGTCAAGCCTTTCTAATGCTGACGTCATAATTGGAGCACTTCACATGCTAATGCTGGTTTATATAGGTTGTTTTCACACCACTCAATCGATAATTTGTCTCCTAAAAGATGTCGGTGTTGTTCCACATAACTGTGCATAAACTGGAAGTCATAGAAAAACTTGTTCTCCTGCCTTATAAAAGCACCAGTTTGCTTTGAACTTCATAAGATTTAATGATGATTGTTTCGACTGCTCTCTGTGCAGCCATTTCTAGAGAAACCAGGTTATTGTTGGATCAATAATATATACAGTTTAACAAACTGCATGCAAACAAACACTCCTTCATTATTGTTTTTGACTGGTAGTTATGCAGTTAAGTTACAACTAAATACAAGACTGAATATTTATATATTTGAACTAAACTGAAAGCCACCGTTTGCACAGAGCTTTTCTGATCAATGGATTACCACTCAGGGTTTTTTCAACCAATGTCAGTCTAAAAATGATGTTCATAATTGTCAGCGCCTCAGAGCTAAAAAATTACAAAAGATAATTTTTCATTTTTGCTGAGGAAATCTGCCCTGACGTGGTAACCTAACTTGACCGACCATGCTCACTCACTTAGCTGACAAAACGTACTGAAAAAAAGAGAGAAACAGAAACAAAAAATAGCTGTCAATTATAAAAGCAAGAAGCCATGGAAGCACGTCTTTTTGACAAGCTACTTTATTTCATAAAACAGAATTATGGCTTACTTTTAACAGCCTAAGATCAGTGCTTCTGGTTTAATGATGAAACTGACTCAAAGAACGAACCTCGTTAAGCTTTATGTTGAGTTGCTGAGGATTAAAGCTCGAGGAGGTGCCGTTCTCACACTTCATGCTGGCTCAGATCACTGCTTCTTCCTACTTTAAAAAGAGACCCACTTGCTGAATTCCGGTTGTAAAAACCTTGCTAAAATGATATGCAGGTTTATATAAACAGTTGACATTAAATTCAAACCAATCTACAAAAATTTTACATTACAACGTTTAGCGGAATTATATGGGGGGAAAAAAAACAAACAAAAATTGCAATTCATAAATGAAGGATCTATTCAATACCACCATAGCAGACTGGTTAACAATGCACTAACACGAAAAAAGAAGTCAAATGGACTACCTCCAGCACACTTCCTTTTCCTCACTCTCTTTGAAGCTCAGACTAATCACAGACGGAGAGAGAAAATACAAACGGGAACACCTGACATCTATTGTAGACTACCAGCTGGGAAACGTTCTCAGTTTCTAGGCAACTCCTCTCGGTTTCAGCTGCTAATGTGATTTCAGGAAAGCATAAATAATACAGTGAGGAAACTAAACGGCGATGAAATCAGTCACCCTTGACCTGCAATCTCACTAGAGCTGTAATGAGCAAGAAAGGATCTAAACAATTTAAACAGCTACAGACTCAGATACTTGCCATTTGACATAACTATAAGCATGCAAAAGACAGCCGAGATAAAGACATCAGCACATGCTCAGCGACGAGCTTTGCACAGCACGCAGATTGTAAATTGATTGTAAATCCCTCATCATTATGATGCACCTTGGTTAACGAAACATGACAATTTGTTTCATATACAGCATGATGTCACTTCTGAGCAGCAGTTGTGATGTGCAGCTAAGCTGGTGTTTTGTATGTCCATTTTTAGGAAGAAAAACCATTTCATAACAGCGTAAATACAGCCAGGCACTATAAATAAGACTTCCTTTTGTCCAAAATACACTGAAAACGAAGCAGAATGTCTTTTATAAACGCACGAGAGGCTTCACCTGATGAAACGATAACATGCAATAGTCAGGAAAATACTGCTAGAGCTACCAGCGACATAATGGGAAGTAAAAGTGATATAAAAAGGCAGAAGGCGCAAGGGACCGCAGGGCAGAGAACCGAGCCAAGATAAGTGGAGCTTACCAATTTGCTCACTTATAAAGCAGTGGCCTAATTTACCAAGTGAAGCCACTGAGGATAGACTTTGTTCTTTTTACTACATGATCAAACTGGGGTTGGAAAACTAAGGCTGCATTTGGGATGAATTGCCTTTTGTTTATAAGCATTTTAAGAGTTTAAGTTACGTTTCCTGCTTTAAAACTGTGGCGTGGCCATATTTCAGTAATTACTTTGGTAAATAAAACAAGAAAAGAACATAAAGCACAAATGTAAAAAACACAATTTTCTTTGATTTTTTTCCATGTTGAATAATTGAGGAAGTACATCACCAATTTCAGTGTTGTAATTTCCTTTTTTTTTTAAATCAACTATTCCAATTATAATGCCATGCAATATTAAGCATGATATTGTTAGCATTAGAAACGGAGATGATCGGATAGAGTGAAACCAACGATCCATCCACTAATAAAGACAGAATGGGTCTTGTATTGAAGGAATTCAGATTTCACAGCATTTAAGTTCTTAGACAAAAATGCTTTTAGTTATAATTATAAACACATGAACATTTAATCAGATTCATTTTTAAATTTGTCAGATTAAATTTTAACATACGGGTGTAAACCAATACAGAAGAGATGTGGTGGCTTTTCAGGTTATTTTACCAAAATTTACAACCCAATAAAGCTAGCAGTCTTCTTTTCAACTACATAGTCTCTGGTTCTTCCCCTCATACTAAACATTCTGTTTATAGATTTAGCAGCTCTGTAGCATAATGTTAATATCAATACGAAAGCATCATCCTGAGGCACGTCATGCCAGTATCAGTCTTTTAAATATTAATACAACTAAAGTTATGAGAACAAACTAAATTGAAAAAGCATTGAATAACTGAATTGCATTCACTCCACTGGGACAAGCGTCTAGCGATGGTGGACTGTCGATTGCATTGTGTCTTCAATCTTGACAGTAGCTATTTTGAACGTTTCATTTATTTAAACATCATTTTAAACAGCTTACATCCCATCAGTACAAGGTTTCCTCTAGATGCAACCGATCATGGCGCACCGTCACGGCAAAATAAAAGCTGCCATGGCATCCGAAAGAAGTTGCTTTTTAAAAAAATATGTGTTAAAATAATGCAAAGCATATGAAATATGTATATGGTCTATACCTAGCATATTTGTGCACTTATACTAACCCTATTCAGAGTCTGAAATGAATTTAAATCTCACAAAACTTTCTTGTGAAAAATGCTACTGTGCGCTGCGCTGCTTTCAGGAGTGAAGGAAAACTAGAGATGACAGTCCGCATTAGAGGGAGAGAAAAGGCGAAAGGAAGGTACCAAAAGAAGCTTACATTGAATGCATGTTTAGCTGAAGCCTGTGAAAACAACCCTAATCTCAACGTATGTTGCATATGAATGATACTACAGTAGTTGCTTAATATTGTTTGACCTTCATGCATAATGTTTTGGAGCCTCCCTGGTTATGGTGTTTAAAGCCCACCATTACAGTTTGAAAAGAAATCCTAAAGGAAACTTTGCAATAAGGTGAAAACATTAGATTACCATATAGATAAGGCAACAAAGTAAACTGCGAAAAAAAACATTGATCAAATCAAATTCATCGGTACAACCAATACAAAATAAGTTTGAGCTAGCTTGAACTAATCAATCCGCTTTCTTGCAAAAGTCTCAAGCTATGTTCTGGACGTCAACTAAAAGGTGAAAAACAATTATAACAATTGGTAAGGATGGCTTAGCTACTTACACAAAACTCTGGCACTGATTTGTGTCCTATCTGAGATAATTAGCTACATGACAGGTTGGTTGACTGGCTAACATTCAGCAGGTGGAGTGGTACACTTTCCTCTTGTCTTGGTTCAGTCTGACCTCGTCAACCTAATTCCTTCCTCTTTTTTTCTGCCTCAACTGGCTGCTCTGAGACTGGGCCTGGTATTGTTTGTTAGCACACACTGTGGGGGTTGGGTGGAAAGTGTACAAGGGTTTGCTATCATGAGCAGTGGAAGCAGCGTGCAGAGAAGAAAAGCAATCTGGACATCCCTTTTCATTGATGGCAGTCAAATTATGTGATATGTGAGGCATAGTGTGTGGTTTTACTGATGGCACTGTTTAGAGAGGAATCCAAAAAGCAGAACGGCTTAAAGGCTAAGGTGATTTTTTTTAAATTTATTAATCGAATTCAACTCCAGACAAGTTAAGTGTCAAGAACCATCAAAAACTATTATGCGTGATAGTTGAAGTACACCACTCCTATTGAGTTATGGTTTGGTTGAAAGCAACCAAACCAGCCATAGCCATGTTTGAGGAAGTGATACAGCAAGAAATCAGCCGCTGGGTGAATCAGACGATTCTTATTTGGATAGTCAGTTCTAGGTTGAAGGGACACTCAAAAATCCAATCACTGGATGCATTTTTATACGCAATAAGATAAGAAAAAAACAAAACCCTGTGGACATTGTGATAGAAGGGAAAGGTCTGAAAAGATGAAAAAACACAGAGGTATAAGAAGCAGTTTGATAGGAAACTGTATTTTAGAGGAAATCTAAACACACATCTGCACTTTATTTAGATCATGTGGAGCGCACAATGTTCAGGAGATAACAGGAAGGTCAACCTGAGCACAACAAAGTTCCTCTATTTTATCCTCCTTTTGAGCTGCAAACCTCTCCTATTTATGGTAAACACACAGAGGTATTTTTGTATCGCTAGCTGTGCAAGTCACGCCAACTGCACATGTGAGGCACCAAACAGTTCAAAATGTAAACTTTAAATCATTTTGTGGTCATTTTAAAATAGTAAAACCATGTTTTACACTGAGAGCCTCCCAATATGCAAGTCTGCTTCAAACATTAATAATTACTCAAAATAATTCTTGACATTTCTTTATACCACAGATTTAAAGAAATTTTTTAATTAGTTAGAAGTGTTGGCAAGCCAAAGCTTTTAGCCAAATGGATAAAAATGGCACCACTGCAGAACACATACATAGTATAGTTCAGCTTAATCTTTAATATTTTTTGACTTGTTAAGAGATATCATCTCTTTTTGCTGGTAAAATGATTTGAAAAGCTAGCAGCATGAGAGCAGACAGTACTTTATACACTACCTTTTATACAGCATTATTTAATAGCATTGTCACTATAAAATAAACTCAAACCACGTGGTTAAAGAATTCCCAAAAGAAAAACAGCCACCACTATCTCTCAATATCAATTATTGAAGCAGTTGTCGCAGCCACACTGCGTTCTCCGCTAGTTCAACCCTATACAGTCTAAACATGGATTTGGGATTCTATCCACTTCTCACATTCCTCATCCCGACTATAGGTCAGTTGACAACAGCAGTATCTATTACAATGTTACGCCCCATCCTCGTCAAGGTCACCCACTTGCCTCCGACAGGGAGAGAAGCTGTGCTTGGAGCAGAAATCCAGATAAGCTAAGCTGAGCCCACGAGGATTTCTCTTTCTCCAGCCCACTCCATAGTCATAAATCTTATCTCTTGGTAAAAGGGAAACCTGACTGCAAACTGAAAGGCTGTCATCAACCGCCTAAATTCCCACCCAAATACCGATGATTCAGTCCTCTTACAAGTGTTAAGGATTTGTAAAAGGAAAAAAAAAGAGAAAGAGAAAGAGAGAGACAAAAACACGGCCACGAAGAAAAGAACCCACACGGTATACTTTTACCCATAATGCAGCTGTGAGCAAAAAGACGGTTTTATCTTTCAAGTTGCTCCGCTTTTAAAAGCCAAAGGCAGTTTTAAAAATCAAGCAGAGTAACAACACTTGAACCTAGACATGCTATCCTGAAATCTTATCAGCGAGGCAACAAAGGACATTTTTACAAGTCCTACATAGCATACAAAGAAAACAAGTTGTTATTCAGGCGGTAAGATTTCCCCAGAGTTCCCAACCTCAAACTATTTATAGATGTTCTGTTAATCTGTTTCCCTTGTGTTAACACTCGGCTGTGGGTGGTGCCTTCTCCAAACATTAGAAAGACAATCCTGAGTCACGCATCAATAAACACATTTTCCTCAGATGAGATTTATGCCAAATTACTCCCCATTGTTCAGAGCCAAACACCAATAAAAACAAGGGGTATTACTTTAAGAAATCACACAATTACAATTAAAAATACAGCTACACAACAAGGAGGTACCTTTAGATAACCCTTTGAAAAGCTTCGAAAGATCACTCATGGCTTATCCTTCTAAGATGCAGTCAAGGTTTCAGCAGTTCAGACGGAGCTTCGAATGATAAATGAGCGGAGGTTAAGGCTGTGGCTGTAGGAGGAGAGATGTATATCTGTACATATGGAGGAGTGTACTCAGCTTTGTTCTACGAATGGCCCTTGAGCTGCACTCCATGCTCTGCCCCTCAATCTGCCTCTCTACCCAGGCCTTGCTACTCTCATTGACCCCAACTGCAGGCTGTCTCATTGAACCATGTCTACCTTAATGGGTGGTGATGTGCACCATTACCAAGTGCCAGTAGTTCCTGCACTAAAGCCTAAAAAAAAATCCTATAGACCTTTACGCCTTAATGCACCTGGAGGCGACGACTGGTGCAGCTCATACCACATGACACTTGAACACAGATGCTGGTGAAAGGACGAAACGCCCGAAAAGGCAGATTAATAATACAGCAGGGGGAGAGTAGGCTAGCACTCAATCCATCTATTGATTTTCACAGTGAACCTAGAAGTGGGTTTTCAAAATAAAGTGAGCAAAACATAGTTCGGATTATCACTTATCAAATAATATATGACGTTACATTGATGAAACTTTTTATGCTTAGCTTTGTTTCACTGCTGTGATTACGTCTTTCTCCTGCATGTGTCTAAGTCCAACACCTCATTACACTCTCCACAACTTATGTGCAACCTTTCAGTCAACCTTTGTGCAATTAGAAACAGAAGGTAGAAAAAAATAAAATCTACTAAGTTCACAAATTTGTCTCTCAACTCTGACCTCAAAGGGGCTGTGCTCTACAATTGTTCCCTGGCCATTAGCGACCCAATATTCACAGATTTTTCTGTCGAACATGACTACAAAGTGTTTGGTGGAAATCTGCCTATCCGCACATGTTTTTATGAGTATATCTCAAATACTCAACATGCAATTTAAATTGAGAAAACATTTTTATTAGCTGAAATAAATAAAAACAGTAATTAAAGAGGAAAAACTATAACTGGAACTATCATGTGTTTATAAAACTAAAACATACTGAAATTATAGACCTAATATCCCTTGTTTTGGTGTTTATGAATCTATTTAGTAGCTTTTCAAACTGATGTTACATCTACTCACTGTTTTAAGAATTAAACACAGTTATTAGTGTTTTAGAGGATGTCTAAAGTATTTGTGAATCTGAGATATTTGTGGGCAGCAGCTGTCCAAAACCACTTGTGAATACTGGAGGTACACTATTCAAAATATACTATTCAAAATCTTGTAGCTGACAAGAACCTCTCTGATGGCACAGATGTTGCAGATTTGTAACATTTGTGCTCCTTATGAACCTTTGCATTGGTTACAGCCAATCAAATGATTCATAACATAAAGGGTGGGCATATACTGTCCACCTGAACCATGTTAGGAAAAGTACCAGGCCAACCTTATTGCCAAGAGGTTATTGCACTCTTGCAACTTTGTGCTATGTTAGCGGAATAACAACATTGTAACAAAAACTACTGAAATTTGTATACTTTAGCTACTTTAAAAAATCATTCCTTGTTCCTGAATAGTAGTAGAAGTTATACTACATAAATTGCAATAAAGAGGGAATGACGCATGTCTTACAAACAAAATCTCAAAGGAGAAGATGTAAACAGAATCTGTCACCTGGAAAAAATACCTAGCAAGAATTTTCTTTCCCAGTAAGACATTGTGGTTATTCTTTGACTTTTTTTTGAAGACATAACTTGAGTCATGCCTGTTAATGTTCCACAAACAAATGTATCTATTCTTACATAACAACAAGTCTTGTAAATTTCAACCTATCTATATTTACGTTCTGACATGTATATATTTGAGAATTACAAAACTAAAACATTTGCACTAACTATAAAATTCTTTAAGAGCTAGGAGCCAAAAACGACTCAGTGACTCTCAAAAACAAAAAGCTGCTTGAGGTGGTTTAAACCAACTTGCAAGAACAAAAGCACTCGGTGACCCTTAAGCACTTGTGAAACACTTCTACAACTTAAAATGTCAGCCCAGTCCAGAGGAACTGTGAAACTGAGCTCCCAGGCAGAGACGCTCAAATAAATAAAACCTCTCTTGATCATTAAAACCTCTATTAAAGTCAGAAAGTGGTGATGTTGATGTTGAGCAGGAGTAAAGTGAAACCCACTATATCACACCAAATCTCCCCCCATTAGACAGACGCTCAGCAGAGGTTTGCAGCTCTCAGCCGTCAGACTTTGATGACCTTGTTAGTTTGAGTGCCTAATCTGCTAATGCCCTGATAAAAATAAACATTCAGGGCAGTCATTGTAGTCCCCCCCACACACACACACACATATACTTCACCCTCCTTCCCTGTCTGCAGCTGCTATCCATGAAACACAGATGATACCTCCATCTTTATTTATCCTCAGGACTGACTGTCAAATTGACAGGAAGAAGAGCCGGAGGGGGGCGGGGTTCCTGCCGGTACAAAGATAGATAACTGCCCTTTAACATGATGTGACTGGTTTATGTCGGATATTGGTGTACGCAGTAAATTCTGGGATATTAGAAATGAGTTATCTGTTTTATGACAGCCACTAAACTCTATCATTAGCCACAGGCCCGTTAAGCAAGAATTTATTTTTTAAGCTCCACAAGGCTTCGAGGAGAATTTTGTTTCCCTTCTTTGATGTTAATAATTCACACATAATAAGTTATTAAAGGAAAGGCTGGAATAAATATAAATTCTTAAAAATACAGCAGAGACCGGACGTAAACAATAAAAGCGCAACAGTAAAACAAACGCATAGCGTTATAGCTGTAATAAATGTCTATCGTGACCAGTGGCCTCTTCGCCGACCAGCTACAGTTTTATATTGAACTAAAGTAATAACTCGCAGCATATAACGTCAACAAATGGAGCCAAGCAGCAAAGTCTCGATCTTTCAGGATGCATAATCTAAATGGATGTGGTTAAATATAATTCAGTTTTCCAGATGGACATAGAAGTCCCTCCTAATCAAATGTGCGACTTCAGCTTATCGCCAAACACTTAACAACTCTCCATCCTCCCTTACGAACAAATGGGAGTTTATTTCCATTTTCACTTCACCCACATTACTCCGGCAACTACATCATCAAAACATAATGAGAGAATTTAAAATAATGTAACGCCGGGGTGCAAGCGGCGTAAAAACAAACCGGTGTCCACCTCGTGTTCTTAGCTTCCAGACTAAAAAGATTCGCTGTACTTACGGATCACTGCCATCGACTGAAATAACAAATTCTTAGCGTGCTATTCATTCATCACTCATTAAATCTGTTTGGTTGTACGGCGTAATGAGACAAAAGCAGCATGTCAGCTGACTGTGTCAACACACTTTATCAAACTCCCACGATGTTGCTCACTGCCGACAAATAAGGAGTTAAAAGCTTGACAAATAAACCGTACGTGCTTTGAAGGGGAGACTTCTCTGCAGACAAAGGAACAGAATGCATAAAGGGTCTGCAGGTAAAGGTAACATTTAGATAAAAAAAGTATCAAGCACCCGTCTGGAGAGCATGTCAACACACGCTGCCAGGTCGCTGAAATTGTAGTCAGGCCGGAAAAGATAGGGTTATCAGCGAAACAGGGCCAACTGGCACTAAGGTTCATTTACAACCCTAATAATGTGCATTTTGCACTTGCACATAGTTCAGGGATCAGAAAATCTATTTTCTAAACATCATGCACTTAAAAGCAGAAAGAATTATTATTATTTTATTATGATGGCATTTTGTCTGTCAAAGCATTCACTTTTACAAAATAAAACTAAAACAATTTTACTAGACAATGGAGCTTTATGATTTTCACAAGGCATAAATGTGGATGGAACTGCTGAATCGAACAAAATGAAATGGAGAGCAATTGTAAAACACAGAATACAAAAATGGTACTTTACAGATTGAACCAAACAAATGAGATTTTAGCCAACAATCTAAGTCTGTATATTGGCTATATATTTATATTGTTTAGAGCTATAACACTTGTCTTTAATAATTACATCACTGAAATGGTTAGTTGGTAAGTGATGCAATTTTAATTTGAAGACCAGCGCTTATGGCTGAAATATCAACAAGTCAACCAAACAGAGATGATGGTAACTAGAGTTAACCTCAGCAAAGGGAAATGTGTCTTTATTTGAGACAATCTGTTGCCTTAGTGCTTTTGAAAACTAATTCTCATGTTTTTGCACGGTTTATGGAAATGCTACAATATTCCAGGAGATTTCCCAAACCCAACATCAAAACATTTTCAAGGTAAATATTAATGCTAAACACAGAAGGACGAACAATTTCTACGGCGTTGGCTAGGCGATTCTCGTCCAGTCCAACATCCACCTGGACTGTTGAATGTTTTCCCTCTGTGCCTGGGCTCCTGTCAATTATCTCTAGCTGTATTACCCACATCATAACCTTGCCCAGGACTGCTTTAAATAAAGAAGAGCTGAAGACTGCTGACCATATGGGTCCGGATAGAGGATGTGATGCGACGAACAACGTTTCAACGGGGGACTCGTTCTCACAACAGATAATGCAACGCTTCAGTATTCAAGGACACCAGCGCGGTCTCTGGTGAGCATATCAGCATTCATAAGAGGACTCTCTGCTGTGGCAGGGGTGACTTTGATGCATGTTTAAGGAAAGCAAGAAGCATGAGAAAAATCAAACCCTCAATGCGCAGGGGAGTAGAAAAGTCACTGGCATCCAGCCAGTTTCTGAGAACGGCTCGAGCAAAGGACAACCAAAATTTATTACTCGTGGTATTAAAGCTTTAATTATTAAAAATTGTGTACCAATGAATAATGTGAAACACTCACTGGAAGGAGGAATAAAGGGGAATTAACACTATGGAAGGGTAAAAAAAAAATAATCTTGATTTCTGGGAGCAAGAGGAAGAATAAATTGCTGATGTTGCAATAAAATCTCAGGCAAGGTGTCAAATTCAATATTTTTTAGTAGTTAGTCCATAAATTCTTTATATAGTCGTCCATCCAGTTTATACTGGACTTGGGCCTTTCGAGAGACTCTTTGTCTCTCATTTTCTAAGTGTATATTTCCCAAACTGAAAATGTACTCAAAAGTTATTGTTTGGCGGAGTTTTCTGTAACAGAGCTGGTTTAATTGGGTTGTTCTGCTGACGAGCACTTCATCATAACTCCTTTTGGACTGTTATTTTAATACTCTCATTCCTTCACGGGCCAAGTCTGACCTGGTATAAACGCCCGCGCCAACCCCATAAATTTAAAATGTCACGTCAACAGTGACCCCGCTCCTCGATGCCAAAGTCAAACAGTTGCATGTCATCGAGTTTGGAGAAGCTTGGCAGCAGAGCGGAGGAAGACACACATGTTTGTGTGCTTAGCACAGAAAGTGTATTTATTTTCGTCTCTCTTCCAGGGCAGTGGATTGGCGCGAGGATTTCAGCGTGACGATGACGAGTTAAGCTGTTGGATCCCGGCCTGGGCCACTGTGCCACAAGACGCTTTAACTCATTGTCAAATATTCGCATTTCCCTGCATATTTAACACAATCGGCTTCGGTGTAACGCTCTTGTGAGAGTTGTGTGTTTCCAAATGAGTAAATCCAAGGTAAATGGCGCTAGAAAGGAGGAAAGTGCACTGAATAAAACATTCATTTTCCTCTGTAATTAATTAAGAATTCAAAATATCATTTTCAGCCTGATATGTTTTGGTTTAAGACGACAATGCACAAGTTAGCATCTATCTTTTGTGGAGATGATCCAGACTTAACCTTATAGACCAATTTATAAAGCACCAGAAAATGTCCCAAAAATCTGATTTGGACATGCCCTTTGACCCACGCAGCACACACCAGGAGATTGACCGAGTCGTGTTATAAAGTATGAGTGGAGCGTGCAGGAGGAAGGGCGACTGATAAAGTACGCCGCGGTTACCAGGTCAACCCTTATCGACGGAAGCTTCTGAATTTAATCTCTTCACTGGAGGCGTTTCTGAGACATGTCTGTGTCAAATGAGCCTCTTCTCTGCACTCCATTGTTTGTATTCCTTTTTCACTATTCCAGAAACCTATTCAGACCTTTGTCAAAAGCAACATGTACTAGATGTGTAGCGGTTGTGTAAAACCCTTGACTAGGTTTGGGAAGAATTCAGATTTGAACAAGATTGGCATTCAAAACATTTTCCCAGCATAGTGATGAAGCACAAGATTATGACATGCTTATCTAAATCATAGAAGTAATTGTAGAATGTGTCATTGCTTTTACAATGTGCTGAAAGTGTACCGATATATCTGTAAAAATCGGTTATTGGTCATAACAATGGTATCGATATCGGATGTCGGACCAAATTGTCTTTTCTGTGCATCCCTACATTTTACATCTTTTGATTTCTCAGACTTCATTTTTGGACCCCTCACTGACGCTAGCTTTAGTCTTCTTCACAAAGCAACAACTTCCACACTGAGGAGTGTTGTCAGTGCTTTGGTAGGATGCAGTCACTGGTCAGAAATCAGAAGGATTTTTGAGTTTCCAAATGGTCGATCGTCTGTCAAAGCAGGACATCTGATTCTTCCACGCATCTCTTTGGGAGATGTAGTGGTGTGAAAACGTCCTAATCTGCCTTTACAAGCTTAAATGTACAAGTCTGAAGAACAGGGTTTTATTTCAAATTGTGGATGGCTAAAACCCCAATAGTTTATCTTTTTTGAATATTCTGAAACAAAACCAATACAGAGAAACAAATAGTAAATTAGAATCCCTTTGCTGTAAAATAATAATTACATTTACATTAAAGTATAATAAAGACTACGCTTGTTCAAAGCCCAACTAACTGGAAACAAGTTCAGCTGTTCTAATTTTTTTTGTATGTGGTGAAATAAATCTATCATCTCATAAATGTTTGACATTGGTCCCAAAGGAGGGACGTGTTCTCCCTTTAATTTCTATCAGGAGAATAATCCCCTTTTGAAACCCTTTTTAGGGTGAATTAGAAAGGCCCAGTATTCAAAGAGATGAGTGCAGAGAAGGGGGCGGGAATAATCACAAGGGCCTGGCTGTCTGTGTGGATTAGAATGGGAAGAGAAAATCCTTTCATCTCAGATCTGTACTTCCAAGCTTGGGAGCATGCTTGCACAAACCTCTAATGCACACTCCTCATAAAAGAAACCCAAAGACCTCTATATTGTCTTATTCTGTTTTAACATCCAAGAGGCAGTTATTTAAATTTAAACAGATGGAATTCAATTATGCTCCAAATGAGTCTGACAGTCGCAGGATTAGAGAGGCACTTATTTGGAAAAAGAAAAGTGTCGTTCTCCGGGGGCTGACCTTTCAGTTTGACAACACAAAGCCCATGAGGCCACCCTCATGTTCTTACTTTCCTCCATCGTTTCTCATGCTGAAATGTTGACGGCTGCACTATTTTAGTCAGACAGCTTGTTGACAGAACCTCCTTAGCCAGAGAGCAACAACTAACGTCTCAGCATAACACCATCTGACAGATAAGAAAATGGATTAGCCATTATGTGTGTTTGCTCACTTGTCTGACTTTGTGAGTGTGAAAACAACTGTGCATGCGCGCAACAGGAATAGGTACTTAAAAAAAAAAAAGACTACTTTAAAGTTGTTCTTGTACTAAAAGGAGCTGTTAGCAAACTACTAAATAGTTTAGAGCATTTGATAACATCTGGACCGGAAATTACAAAAAAAAAAATCAAATACACTCGGGTTAGTTCCGCATTACTAGAAATTTGCCCGATAGGATCTAGAACAAAACTACATTTCCAGATTTCAGAACTGGAACAATCAAAACATGATCGCATTGAAGTTTGTTTTTGTTTTTTTAAAAAAAAAGGAGTGGTATTTTTAGGGTGAAAGTAGATAAGCACACAGCGGGGGTGGTACTGAACTGTACAATGAAATCTGTGTAATGTAGCTTACACTTGAAGAAATAGGAGAGAGACGAGCCAAAGCTAACAGAAACACTCTTTCTTCATACTCTTACTCAATTCAACCGTGTGCAGCAACATTGACGACATGCGCCAAGGACATGAAACACAAAGAAGCCCGCAGGTCCAAAACACAAGCAGGAGAAAGAAAAACAACATGAACGCTTGTTTTGGTGAGGAGACTGCTGGTATCTCCATTTGGACGGAGTATTACCCACATACTACAAGCTGCCTCAAATAACTCATGCAGGTTTTTCTACATTTACTTCGAACAGCATAGAGTGTAATTGTACACAAAAATCATTGTCTTGTACCTTGCCTTTGAAGTTACGATTTGGTACATTTTCAGTCCCGCTACGGTGAAAAGACATTGTTTTCTTCGTACAACATAACTTCTAGATAAAAACTACTGGACCATCTCAAAATCAATATTCTCTGCAGAATATGAAAAAAAGAAAAATAAACAAAGAAAGTGCACAATTAAACGTATCTCAAATTGACCAGTTTAAGTATTTATATTAGAAACCTTTAGCTGTACATTAGTAGGCCTGTCGCAATAAGCAATAAATCAATTAACTGCATGATAAATTAAAACAAACTAAATTTCCATTTGCATCCATTTTTCACTTTTCTCTGTTTCTAATAAAAATTGGATAACAAAAGTCTTGATTCTGGTGCTTTGGTCTAAACTGGTCTCTTTTGGGGGTTTTTGTTTACAGTGACTTCATAATTAATTTTCATTTATTGTTTCTGTTGTTTTGGGTATTTAAAATGTCTTCCAGTTCAAATGTTAAATATTCTTTAAACATTTAAGCTTATTGATCTTTTAGAATGTGTTCTTGCATTATTATGCCATTATCGTTATATTACTGGAAAATGCTCTCAAAACTACAATATTATCGTTTGTCGCAAGGACTCATGGGACAATTCATCGTCCAGCAAAACTTGGTATCGTGACAGGCCTACACATTAGAGACAGCTATAATTACTATAAGAAAATAGAAAAATCAATGGAAAAACAGATCTTTACTTAAACTCATGATCAAATCAAGCTACTTGTGGAATCTAAGTGTGTCATCAAACTAATTCATAACAAAACTAAGTTATAAATTGAACTAAACCAAACTGAAAGAAATTAAACTTTATTCAGCAAAGAGAGTCGACAACATTGTCACAAGAACACACACACAACAAAGTAATCTAATAAGAAGAAAGCACAACTACTAGCAATGGTCTTTTGTTAAGAATTGACTGTAGTTTCTGTAGAAAAGTCTGTTTTGATGCGTAGTCAGAGCTAAGAGTGGTGGGATTGTGGCGTGATGAGCTGCAGTGACACAGACTTCCTTTCTAAGTTCATAATCAAAATGATCCATAATGATCAGCCAATGTCAGATTTGCCATGTCTGGCTTTTTCTGATGTTGAATTATGATGCATGTTTCACATCAATAATATAAAGTTGGAAAAAATGCAACATGAAACATGAAATGCTCAGGCTGCAGACATTTTGACACCTATCTGAATTACAACCACATATGGAAGAGCCACAGAACAGACTTTTTGGAGAGTCAAAAAGATTGTAGTTGGGCCGCTGAGTCTGCCGTAAAAAAGACGCATTTAAGTAACATTTGAGCAAAAAAAAGCAAATTTTGGGTTGCATTTGTCTGCGACATGGTATATGATTATATTCCACTATTTTTCCCGCCTTTTTGCACAGAAAACAGACTCTGGTACCAAACAGCTTCACATCAGAAACATGAGTGGTTCCCTAAAGTTGTTTCACTCAACAAACATCCTGCAAACAATACAATGAATACAATCTGCTTAGGGGGAGGGCAAGAAATAAGTTTCTATACCACTCTTCTTCAAACAATGCCTTGCTGTGAACTTCCTCTTTGTTCAACAAAAAAGCGACAAGGATTGTTAGATTACAATGATCTTCTCGGTTTGTTGTTACTGATGTTCTGTTTTGTTTTTTGTTCTTTTTAAATCCTGGAACCTGAGGCGTCAAAGTACATGCGTCTTTTCACATGATACGACTGCGGAGACAAAAAACCTTTGGAAACAAATGAGAAATCCCCAAACTGTTTTACAACCGTAGCAAGTCGGTGCAAAGTTTGGGCCACCTCTTTTTCGAGTTGGGAGAAAATTCCAGTTGAAGGAAGGGAGGGTGGTGGTGGTGGTGGTGGTGGTAAGGGGTGAGCCACGTCTGCTCCTCCCCACTGTGTGGGTTTTGTTCTGCTAATCAGACCACATGCCTCAAGGATTGAGGAATCCGAGAGCTCTCAGCCAGCTCCTCTCATTCCACACACAGCCGCAGCAGCCTGTGACAAACTATTCAGTGTGTTGTGGGGTTAAAGACTCTATCCATTCATAACACTGCTCACCCGCCTTCCCTCCTCTCCTAATCTCAGGCAGTTCTACCCCCCTGTCCTTAGCCCTCTCTTCTTAGCCCTCATATGCCCTCTCTCTCTGTTTCTCACCACAGCAGTGGATTCTTTATCTCTCTCTACATTCAACACGCCGAGTCTGAATAGGTTTATTATTAGACTACGGTCCAACCACACAGTTGCCACAAATTTAAATAGAAAAAAAATAAAATATGCGTATATTCACTTAGTCCGGCCAAAAGCCTCGATATTCGACTTCCTCTTTCCTCTCTCGTTTACCCCCCCCCCCCCGCCCTCCCCTCTCTATTCTCTCCTGCAACTCATGCATCGAGAGGCGAAACGAGGCACGTTGGAAATTTGCAGGCTGACAATGGAAGACAGCTGCTCTGGATGCATAAGTCTTTCATGAGCTGAATTGGTTGTACAAGCCTTAGCTCCCCCCACAACCCTCTGCCCTCATCCCGCACATGCCTCCCTGCTAGTGAGCGGATCCAGACGCAGCACAGCACACCTCCTGGAAAGCTAAGCGGAGAGAAAGACGGGGAGGCAAAAACAAAGCGTGACAGGGGCTTTGTTTGACAGATCTGGGATGATTCCCCCCCCACCCCTTGTCCAAGAGGACCAAGAGATTTCTGTTTGGGTACTGTTGCTTATTTCTGCTCTGCACACTTATCTAACAAAGACAAAACTGATGAAAGAGCTGGTTTTTAATTGGACAACGTCAACTATGAAAACAAACTAAAAGTGGGAGTCAAAGCACCGTCATCTTTAATTTGCAAAAGCTGCTCTGGCAAAAAGAATATCAATCTTTCCATTATATCATCCAACGTTGGCAACAGCATAGAAATGCATAATAAAAAGCACACACAGCATTTACACAGAACATAAATTTAGCATCCACACACATTCGTCAAGAAAATAATAGCTGAATCTGGTTGCAAGTGATAAATAGTGTTGTAAAAGAAAAAAATTTTAATTATTAAAGTACCTTCCAAGAAAAGGAGCAGTCATGACAACACACAAAGCTTCCTCAACTAGCAAGTAAAAAAAACATAAGTTCTGCTGTATTAACTAGACCACTCAAGAAATTATCACACTATAAATGTATCTGAATTACAGCCAACAAGATGTACATTACCTTTAAAATTCAGTGTCGTGCGGTTCCAAGATAGCAAATGCAACTAACAGCATTTTTTTGGACTGAGACACTTTTTCAGTCCAAAAAAAAAAAAAAAAAAGTACGCCTTTGCTACCAATTCTCCTGCAGAGGCAAAAAGCTGCATTTAAAATAGTAGGGGAATGTTTTTTGGCCAAATCAAAGATAACAAGGAGTTGGATGCTTTAAAAAAAACAACAACCAAAAAAACCTACAAACTGCCTTGTTTAGTCTGCTTAGATTGAACAGTAGTTCATTTGACATATAGATATATAAATAGCTATACTATTATTGTTGTGAGAGTAATTCAAAAACTTCAATAGAAAAGGTACTGACAGTAGCTGAAGGGTTCTTTCTAAAATAAGCTTCACTGATGAGAAACATGCAATATGGAATTTTAATATGGAAAGATGTCGTGCCACGCCCCTACAAGGACCTAGAAACGTTGAAAATGTAATCTTTTTCCAACACATTCCTGACAATGTCAGAAGTTTAAAATGCTGCGCTGCACAACCTCTGAGTTTTCTAAACCCCAAACTAATGGTGTTACAAAGAGCTTTTACCAAAATTACAAGAGACACGACAGGCAGTTTTAAGCTCTTAAACCCTACACCTCTTTTTGAGAGTTCTGCTCAAAAATGACACGCCTAAAATGAATTGAGTACTCAAGGTATTGAATGAGAGCAAATGAACATGGCACACATTAAAACAATCGGCCTAAATACTTCTGAATGAAGCATGAAGTTGCGATCCAAAATATTTAACAAAACAGTAAAAAAAAAAGTATCTGACTACAACCTGTACTGAGAAATAAATGAAGTCAAGCATAGACGTTTTAGACAAGTACCAGTTGATAAAAGCTTCAGCTTGTTATTGTTTTTGAAATTATAGTTATTCCATTTATCAATAATTAATTTTGGGGTTTCCTTAGAAAACATGAAAATGAACTAATATTTGTCTCCAAATGTAGTAAAATTAACAATTAAATTTAATGCAAAATTAAACATCAGTAAAAAAATAAATAATTTGCGCCAAGCTGTCAAAGAAAGTTATCAACACAAAGAAAACTTGTGTAGGTTTCTTCAAAATGCTATAGAACACCAGTAAATCTGCCATGCCAATACCACATGGTTCTCCTCAGTGTGGTTCATCATACTCATCACCATTAGTGTAAAATCAACTCAAAGAAGAGAAATATAAGATAATAGCTGCAGTTAAGATATAATTACTCAATTCAGGAAACAACGATAAAAGCAATGAAAACAAACAACGTGCTTTGTTGTTTGTGCAGGGATATTCAATATTCAAAACAGGTTGAAAAGGTTTGAGCATAAACTACATTTACTGAAGGAAACACAATGAGAGATATATCCAGACATTTGTACAGAATCAATAACAAGGGCTGTGCTGAATTGATTAAGGACCTTTCTAATAGTGGGATTTTCTAAGAAGGATAACTAGCAACCTTATCTGGAAACAATATTTTTTTTTTCTTGTACAAATTGTCAAATAGAGTCAAAATATTAATTTTGGAGATATTTAAGGTGTTTTTACAAGTCTGTTCTGAGAAATGGCCAAAAACAAAGCCTGTCTCAAGACACCTGGTTGTTTGCAACAATCCGTGACTACATAAGAGAAGCTGGCCTCGTGGAACCAGTCGCCACTGGTTATAATGTAGCACTGCCCCCACTTTACACCCACTCACATACTCTACTCTGGTAACATTTTGTATCAGCTATTAAACAACAGAAAGAGGCATGCAGAAGGTGCTTAACTCTGAGCCTAAAAGTGTTTTATAAAAGTGCATTTAAGTGGCTCACTAACTGGAAAAACTGAGTACTACCTCTCTTGTCTCATGGATAAGCAGCATGAACTTCAGGGAGATTACTACTTAGCAACTCATTAGCACTTCTTTTTAGCATGGAACAACAAAAGCAAAATATTAGTGAAAGACTGCATCAACACAAACAAGAGCTGCAGTTTTCCTCGGCTTGAGCTTTCAGACTCACTAAATCATCAGTTACTGCATATTAGCAATGCTGAGTTATGAGTTTACAGACGGCTTGGGTAGGTTAGGACTAGATCTGTGAATGTCTAATGATTAAATATCTAATCTGAACATCAGTGTGTCATTAGACCTCTCCACTGAACATCACAAAGGAGGAGAATGTGCTTTTAAATTGGCCCAAAAACTCTTGAGTGCAGGTCAGGCCTGAGCGAGCAGTGAGTAAAAGGAAATCTGAAAACAGCCAAAAAGTTGTTGGAAAGCTGCCAGTGAAGCTCTTGTTGCAGAATGTGATCTATAAGCTGCTTGGAGTCTAACTTTTTCCAACCGCAGCGCTTTCAAAGTTTCATGATTTCAGGCTGCCCTTGCGGTAAAATTTGTTTAGCAAGACAAGTGATAACCAACCTCAAAACTCCTTCGACTGAACACACCAGGCTAAACAATCTGGCAATAAAAGTAACTCCAGCTGGCTCTGAATGACCGCTGGAAAGATGTGGTTGGGCTATCAAATATTCCAAAATAAAATGAATCATTTCCTGAGCAACTAAACTATAAACACAAGCTGACAACCGTGTCCGTCTTCCAATTTGCTATGCCAATCCGTTTTTTTTTGTTTTTTTTGTGCGGCTGAACAGGTCCAGATAATTACGAGTTATTCTCAAAACACACCTGTGGTTAATGTTGATGAAGGGTCTCTGTGGCAAAGCAGAACTCTACAGTGTGCAAATTTAATATTGTGTTTCAAAAAGTACGGTCGCATGAGAGCTTCTTTTTCAAACACACAGTAGAGATACTTACTAGTGACAAAAATAGGGTCATAAAATGAGTATTTATGATAGCATAATAAATCCTAAGTACTCCACAACAAATGTGGACATTCTGACGTTTAAATCCGAGGACTGAGGCAAAATCCGCAACACGTAATTGCAACCCAACAAGCTACGTAGCAATTTTACAAACCATAGGAGGCAAATTTTTTTTTTTATTGAAGCTGCATAATCAGCAGGAAAATCGTAAATCTGACACATGCTGGTGTAACAGAGCTATCTCTTACAAAGAAAAGGATAGGACCTCAGCACCTGTTAGTAGCCTCAGTAGAAGAATATACGTTCTGCTACTGATTTGCAGCATTTAAAGGAAAATTCACTTTCGTGTATCCCATCAGGCTGTATAAGCCATTTTGATTTACGCAGATTCTAGCAGGCAGTTTTGATTTGCACTGGCATGTCTGGGAGGGAAGGGGCAGGGTGAACCTTGAAGATGTGTGGAATGCGTGGTATGCTCCGTTCTGTGCTGCCAAAAGGAGCAGTCCCAGGAATAACACACAAAGACTCAGCCATTATTAAATCATATTACTGCAATTATCGCCTACACCTTCATTCTAAAGTCAACGTCACTTTGTGGAAATAGCTTAACAACCGACATGCAAGTGAAAAATAAATTAAGAAGCAATTTGTTAAATATAGATGAGGTGGGGAAAAAAAAGAGAGAGTCTTATATAAACCAGGACCATCAATGTCCGTTATGAAAGTCATCGTTTTGTTTATTCTTATTCTTCACATCTAAATTTTGTTTTGCCTACAAGCCCGAAGCAATTCATATCACTGTGAAGGCGACTAATGGTAGTTGTGGAAAAATGATTAGTGTCAAACATTTTTCACATGCAGCAGCGAGCGGCTCCCTGAGGGCAAATTCTTCAAACAGGCAACAATCCAGAAATCACAGCGGCACTGAGGCAGAGCAGAGACAACTCAGTACAAAACTACATATCATCAACTGCTCTGTGACCTCAAACGCCTGTTATATCAGCATGCTGGGATCCAAACGGTCTCAAATGAATGACTGCGAACATACTGTGGTTAAAAATAGCAAAATGTTCAATCACAGCGAGGTGGAGGAACAGATGAAATGGGTCTCCTGTTATTGCTAATCTTTAAGCGCGGTGATTGAAAGGAAAGATTTCCTCCATTTGTGTGAACTGGTCCCAAAGGGGGAGTTCATATTGCATCACTTCAACATAAAACAGGTTCAAAGCAATGGCTTGTTTTCTAATCCACATGCCAGAAACCAAGTTGTTATCAAATAAAGGTTAGCTGAACTCTATTAGATCGCTACTGCTAATAGATCAACTTTGGCAGAAGTTGATCCAACTCCATGGTGGACATCCACTGGTTGGAGCAAGAAGATCTTGGGTTCAAATGCCGGTTTGGACTTTTCTGTTTAAAGTTTGCCACTCCACCAGATTAAGCATTGTTTCTTTAGTTTAAGCGCAAGTTTTTATACACCAGTAAGAGCGACAGTAAAAACTGATTAAGCTAGGTTTGTAGTCGAAGCGTTGAGCTGGATGCAAGTTGGTCCGGACCAATTGAGGTACCAGCACCTGGCTTTTGGTCCTATACACTATTATTTCGAAATCATAACCGTCCATTTCTAAAAAAAATAAAATAAAATTTAACACAAAAACACAGTGGGCTGCTGGTAGACTGCCCTAGCACCCCCTACCACCTTTCTAAATGGTGCAAACCCTGTAAGAGAGTTAAAATGTTCATAAACAATCATATGCCCTATATAATCAGTTTTTAGTTGCAATTTAGGACTCGAAGAGAGCCTAAACTAGCCGTCTTGCTAGTTTTCCAAGGACTATCCCAGAATATTTCTTTATGCAGCAAAAGGGGATCTACATTGCAAAATTAATGCAATCTTGTAGATTTCTCCCTCAGGTTGTATCAAGACATGCTAAGAATTAAAAAAGCTGAAATTGAATACAGTCTACTGGTGGTATTCGTGGGGTTAGGAATCACAGCTGCCCGTGACTAGCTTAATTCCACTCATACTTGAGACTCCCCTCCAAAAATTACTATACCTGCCTATTTCAATAACTCAAACACAAAAATAATCCTCTGTTTGAATTAGTGGCAACTGTTCTAGCAGTACAGCATCCACAGCATATAGTGTTTCTGTTCTTGGGGGGATCAGCCAATCAGCAGCAAGGAAAATAAACAGTGCTCCTGCTTTGGCTGCCTTGTAGACATCAGCCAATAGCGTGTGAAATACCCTTGTATCTAGGTATTGATACGGATGCTTTACAAAAAGAAATAATCCGCAAATAGGTGAATTTTCCAACGAGACAAAGACAAATTTGGCTACTTGGGAACATTTCTGGCTTCACTACCAATCACCAAGAAGTTTTCAAACTATAGTTTGGTAGCTACAGACAGCAGACTGGTTGTTAGAGCCAACAGTCCCAGATGTTAACCAGTTCACATTAGCCTGTGAAACTTGTGTCACTCATTTAAAAAAATGGCCTCAGAGACCTTTTGTGCAATAATCACTCAAAAAGCACTTAGTAGTTGGGTAAATTATTGCTACATTTAAAACTTTATGCCAAAGATTATACATATTATGCTTATAGTCATTTTATAGCAGTACGAAAAAACGGTTCCATTTCTGTTTAAAATAAAAACAATTTGTTTCTATTTTACAATCCTGACATTTTTGATGAATACATTACAAATCAGGTCTTCAAGACTCCGCATATATGTATTTTAAAGACTTTAAAGGACATTTAAATACTCGGTTTAATGGCCTACGAGGTGTAACATAGCATCTCAAGTACACACAGGTGTGCCGAAAGCCACAGTGTGAACTGAGCTAGCTGTAGTTTGCACCACCACTCCCATTACAAGTCACCCTTTCTTCTGTTTCATAGCTTTTACAATCCTTGGCACTACTTAAAAGAATGAGCTGTAGCACAACAGTCTGTCAGGCACAGGCAGTAAAGAGAAAGAGCTCAAGCTAGCTCTCATGAGATCCCTCCACCCCCAGCGCTGGACAGCAGCAGCAATGCAGAGCTCTTTCCTTTCTTCCCCTCTCTCCCACACCCTGCTTGAAAGTAACACTGCCAATGTAATTTTCCATGAGAGCTGCTCCATTTATCAAGGCCAGTGGCACATCGAGGAAGCTGACAATGCCTCACTCCTCTAGATTTGTATAATGAGAGGTGGGAGAGTGAGACGCACTCACAAGGTGGTTAGCACTTGTACGATGGAAGCAGAGAAGATTTATTCAGCATCTGAGAGCCAAAGCTTTGGGGAGTATTAACTTGGGACACAGAAAATGTAGCCACGGCTATTACACTGGTACCATGGAGAACAAGATTGCTAAAGAGACATGTACTGATTAGCAGATGGATTACACAACTCCGGTTCCTTTAAATGGACCCATTTTGAAACTGTTTTCCAACACCCTAATCCTCCTTTATTTCAACTGATCGCACTTTGCACAACAAGCATGTATTACACAGCTGAGCTGAACTCAAATTTCCCCGCCAAAAAAAGATTGAACGTGAAACGAGCCATTAAGTTTGACACAGTGATCCAACTACAAGCAGTAATAATTTTTCATTGTCATTTCTAATTCCCATGAATGCCAGTTTCACAGTAAACTGCAGGATGCAACCCCCCCCCAAAAAAACAAACAAACAAAAAAAGAAAACTGAATGCTCCATAAGGTGGATGTACGATAAACAATATCTGCAGAGTTGCAAAATGGTTCTCTATGCAGTAGCATCTTCATTACCTGCTGACAGGGGAACATGAAACCATTTTTGAAAGCTAAATAGGTTTCCTAAAAAGGAGTTACAAGTTGGTTTTAGCTCAAGGGCTGTAATGTGATTGTGGTTTAAATTTTTGTTCCCCTTCAAGAACCACAATCAGAAAGAAAGTTGATCCCATAAAAGAATAGTTATTTGAACAACAGAAGGTCCACTTTCTTCAGAGGCTTTGGGAGAAGAACGTTCGACATAATGGAATAAATTCTGATCACCAGTGTTGATTTAGCAGTTTCTCAAATGTTTTCCTTTTAGGACATAATTTCAGAATAAAACTGATAAATCAAACCGCCTCTGATAATTTGAGCTGGCCAGGATGCCTGGTGAGTGGCGACAGTTCATATCCACCAACAATGATAGCAAGCAAGCTAGCTCAAAGGAATGGGACAAATATCCTAACTTTGCTTTAAGTTTTTGTTAATAGAAAAACAAAACAAGCAAACTATACATTGAGTCACCTTCAAGTTTGTCCTTTGAGTCGGAAGTTTACATGTTTGTTTGCTTTTTTCAGCATTAGAAGATTTCCGATCAGTGAATAATTGGCTGAAGCCATTCCAACAGTGTTTAGGTCCCTGTTCCACATCACAAGGTAGTCACATTCCTGTAACTTTAATGAGCTTAAGGGGCGATACTGGACTGAAGACCAAGAGTGACATAAGTGATATATATAAAAGCAGAAGCATCAGCAGTCCACGGTGTGAAGTGAGAGGACACATACCTCTTGATTTTCCAGAGTCTGTCAGATCTGAGAAATGTGCTGCTCAGTGAAATCTGATGCAGATAACATGCTAAGGATGCTCCACAACAACTGGGCTTGTATTTAAAGCACTGAATGGATTTGAAAAGGCAGCATGAGGCTCACAACAAGTCTCTTGGGGGCCATGGGGATCCCCCACACGTCTCATCTACTGCTCAGATGAATGCCGAGTGTTGAAAGCCACACCTCTTTGATTCTGTAATCTCAACAGGATGCCATGAAAGCACAAAAAGACCGATCAGGATGAATGAACAAAGTTATCCGTAGTGTGGACTAATGCTTCTTTAGATCATTGTTCCTTTATCAAGGAACAATGATCTGTAACAAACTTTACTTATATATTAGTGGTTAGATATGCTTGATCGAGTCTCTAAACAACACATTATTTCAAAAGCTTAATGATATTCATGAAGCAGCACGATGTATCAGGTAGCAATGGTCATCGCAGTGAACAACAAAAAAAATGCTCATATGCAATATTTACTAGGCTGGACTATTAGATTTCAGGTTTCTTGCATTTATTCTCTAGATGTCAGTAATACATATCACCAGTTGGATGGAGTCTCACTCTTCTTAGGCCACACTTGATGAATATTTTTGTTACAGACATCCTATAGCCCATGCTTCAGCAACACGAGTTATTGACTAATGCCTAAGTTCAGAACAAGATTTTAATGCAAATTTTTCTCCTGATTTTCCCCTTTTGACAATTATTCTGATTACTAGGATGAATCTTAAGAGGTATTGCTGCCATTTGTAGTGTGTGAAGTCCATTCAGAAGAACGTCGGGGACCACTCTGATCTAAAATTAGGAATACTCAACATGTTGAATGGACTTGTCTCAATGCCGCAGAATGTTTGGTGTCCCTCGAGGAGAAAATGCATTTAGTTAATGACTGGCTAAATGGATGTGACATTTAGCCAAAGGGGAATTTAAAAGAGAAATCTTGCCAGGTAAACTAGTCATCAAGTGGATCAATTGAGAGGGAACAGTGCTGCTCCCAGATAATGTGTCCCTTTAAAGTATAAATCTGATTGTTCACGAGAATAGTTTCCAGAAGGGATGTTTTTAACTCATGGAAACAGGCTCCAAACACTACGACAAGAAAGTGGTAAAGGATCCAAGTTTTTGCCTAAAATTGGAAAATATGCAAGGGCAGGCACATTTAAGAAGACCTTTTGCTTGAAATACTAATTCCCATAATAATAAAACTCATGGATTGATGGTAAAAATATTGAATTTTTTAGAACTTGTAAGGCAAAGTTTATTTAAATGAAAAATATGATTAAATCATCAACCTAAATGCATTCTTCTGGCTGTGCTTGACCTTGCTTTTTCTCTTATGGAATGATAAGTTCCTCTATGCAGAACCACATATCAACGAAAAACAAACTGCCTAACAAGAATTAAATGCTCTTTTTGTGCATTTTCCTTTAACTGGGCTTACCTGACTAAATAAAAGCCTCTTCAAGTCAATATTGATTAATGCTGCTTTTGAATCACGCCTCACCACCCTCTTGTTTTCAAGGGTACATTTCAACAGCCTGCAGCTACAAAGCAGTTTTGACCTCTGTCTTTTATTCATTGCTGCTGTTGTCCTTGTAGGTTCTGCCAAAAAAAAAAAAAAAGGGTCCTTTAATTTTAAATACACTATGATTACAAAGACTTTCCTAAAAATCCATTTGACAGCTGTCCAGCCACAGGAGGCTCTACAGCTTGTGTTCATGACTGGGTGTCCTGGATTTAAGGAATCAAACAGGCTTCCTTGTCACCCATCCCCCACGCCACTTTCAGAGCACCAGGAAAACAGAGGAAGGCGTGCTGAGCACCAGCTCCCCCTCCACACACACACACACACACTGCTCCACCAGGCATTGCCGGGGCTTGTGGGATTAAGAATGGAACACGATGACAGACAAAAACAGTCCTCTGCACCTCCCCGCTCTGCTGTCTTTTGTACCGCAAGAGCATGAAAAGGCTGCTATGAGGCATACAAAAGACACAGTGATAGATCCGCTCAGTGAACAAGATAAGTGTGGGTGAATAGCTACACAGAT
Organism: Gambusia affinis; assembly: GCF_019740435.1. Taxonomy (NCBI): domain Eukaryota; kingdom Metazoa; phylum Chordata; class Actinopteri; order Cyprinodontiformes; family Poeciliidae; genus Gambusia; species Gambusia affinis. Next base: position 24,983,130 of record NC_057869.1, on the reverse strand, counting down.
CTTTATATTATTCTTGTATGACAATGTCAGCGTCGAAATTGTTCAACAACAAAAAGAAAAAGTGGAACACGCTTCGACGTTTGCTTTACTTTGCAGGCGAAATGCTTTGTACCGCCTAAGGCTGACAGTGTCGATTGTCTTCCGGTCTGCAATTAATTCTTCACAGGCTAATGTGAAGCGCTTTAGTTAACTGTTACTTAACAGGCCTCAAGAAGTGTTTCAAATTGGAAATATACTGTCCAATCCTTCAAGATAAATAAAGCCTTTGCAGTCAAGTCAGGGTAAAGAACATCTCCACTGTGTGGACCATTTCCTGTGGCGGGTCACGACATCCCATTCGTCAAGGGTGCTCTCATTCATAGGACGGTAATAAAAGAGAAAACAGCAGTGGGCCTCTTTGCATGCATCACATGTCAGATTGCTTTAGGTAATGCAGTGCATCTCCATGCCTGCTGAAAGCAACAGGCTGTCAAAGCACAATGTCAAGAAGCCCAAAGCGCTGGGTCAGATTGCATTAAATTGATATCAGTGAAAGACAGTTTTTGTTTTAAAGAGCTACATCTACGGCTTCTAAAACTCACTAGAGATAACAGAAAAACTTGTGGTATTCTAAACACGCCAATCAGTCTTTTCATTCTACGTTTTTTTTTTTCCCTTTGGTTAAAATGCCAATGCTTTGATCTAAAGAAGAAACACAATACGAGTACATCGCCAATTCAAGAAGGAATTAATGTCAAATGCAATTCAAATGTGATCCGTCAAAGCAAAAGGCGATGATAGAGATTCAACAAACATCACAACGAAGTAAAATGAACAACCTACCTTCTCGTTTTTAATCTTCTTTAACGTCTTGCATTCGCTGTTAACATTTTCAACCTCATCTGGTTCACTTTTGGAGATCAAAGCTGGTACTATCCCAACAGATTCAAGTGCAATATTTCCCATTTGATTAGCATCTGCCAAGTCTGTTGATTGTGTGTTCTCAAAGGACGCATTACGACTATTTCCCAAAGCAACTTGAGCCTGAGATACGTCCTTCTCAGAGACGCCAATTGCCACGATAGGGGCGCCATCTGTTTTGTCTTTCTTATTTTTCCCGCCAGCTCCTTCCTTGTCCTTTTTACCACCAAGAACACCTCGGGAGGCCTTGCCCCCTTTTTCCATGTTCTTCCCAGAGGTGGAGTTGTTGCCGGCAGCGGCCGCGTTCGCTGCTGCACCTGTTGGTTCCCCTTGAGTCCGTCCAGTGGGCTCTTTTTTCCCCCCATCCGCGGAAGCTTTGCTGCTATTGTCTTTAGAGTTCTTGTTGCGCTTGTATTTGGATTTGCTCTCCTTGCCTTGAGCGCCGGAGACCGGGCTGACGAATCGTATGTTGTCGGGCAACGCTGCCACTGCACTGGGTGGTGCCGCCATGCTGTCCTTGGTGCCAGACATCTCAAGTTTGTCTTTCTCTAAGTCCGCGTCGAGGTCGATGATCAGATTTCCAACACCGATATCCCACTCATCCCCGCTGTCGTAAGTGTCCACCGCATTCGAGTCCACACCTTTCCCGCCTGCAGTGCCACCACTTAGGGACATTTTAGTGCCAACGGCCCAGGAATGCCTCGGTGAGGTCCGACACCCTCTCGGACGGTTGGGAGTCAGGGGCAAGGGTCAGAGAATCTTCACGTTCTACTCCTTCCTGTCCCATTTAACCACATTGTGCCCTAGAAAGAGACAAGAAAGAAAAAGGCACAAATTAATCCAACAGTTCAGACACCGAGCAGCGACAGCGTCCCAGAACACAGCAGCTCATTGTAAAACAAACGTTTGATCGCGAGCCAGTAATTCTTGGATGATCACTGTGCAAACCACCATGGTAATACCCACTGGTAACAGCTCTGCTCCGAAACCCGCTCTCCATAATCACTTCCCACGGTCGTCATGGCAACCGTGGGAAATGTAGCCTAAATCCTGCTTTGAAAGCCAAGGTGGCCCCCGCTGTTCTGAATGACTGACTTTCTTTTCACAAAGCGCCGCAGATAGTGTCACTGCTGATAAATAAGAAGTAGCTGGTCGATCGCACAGCCCACATGCTTTATAGAACCATGCCTTTTCAACTCTAGAGCACAAAAGTCACGTGGGGTCGGAGGGGCTTAAAAGCCTATGATTCAGGAGAAAAACCAGGTTGCTGCATTTGCTTACAGAGCATAAAACAAAGGTCATTGTTTTAAACTAAATCAATACTATGGTTTCCCACAAATTCCACTTGCATCCGACTGTAGATGAGTTGGAAATCAGCAGGAAAAAAAGCAATCCCAGTCTTCAAGGTGAAATTGTGGATTTTGGATTGTTCTCTCCAAATATTCATGAATAATGAATTGAATGAATACAGTGACTGGTTGCAGAAAGCTACATGAAAACAACAGATCAAAGTGAGCCGGTTGTGTCCATTTGTCTAAAATATTTCCAACATATTTTTTTGCCATATGAACCATTTGAAAAGATCCAGGCAAAGCAGGAGGCGGAGGGTGGGTGGGAAGAGAAAAAATGGGAAAGGAAAAAGATGTCTCAATGGGAATCACACAAGCTCATCAGCTACAGTTTACAGCTGCACTAGCGCTATCACAGTTCTTCTAAATTATGCTTTAACCTTCACTAATATGCAACACTGGAAATGAAAACATTTTTAAAATAAGCTGTATTAAGAACTTAGGAAATTCTGAAACCATTATATTTTATTTTGTACTATATCTAGTGGAGCAAAATCAAATCAAATTTTATTTGTATAGCACATTTCTGCTACAAGGTATTTGAAAGTGCTTTACATGATAAAAAAACAAAAAAAACAAAGTCATGCAACATAGAATCAACAATCACACCACTACATTAAGTTAAGGAAACATCGTTAAATTCGTAATTGATTACGTTTCAAATAAACTCTAAACAGGTGGGTTTTTAGTCAAGATGCTCTTATTCTCAAACTTATCAGCCTGATGTCAAATGAAAACCTGTTCGATGTGAACACTGTTTCCATTGGGTAGTTTAATTTGCAACACCAAGTACGCGGTCATAAAAATGTATCCTTGCGCAGACATGTCCGCCGAACGTCCGCTTGAAATCAGTGCAGACCTCCGCGGACTGAAGGGCGCCCGAGTATGTTGGGGCCTTAAGGCATTAGCCAACCTATTTTAGTTTCTTTTACTCCAAAACAAGAAGACCACAGATGTTGTTACTTCTTTTCTTCACATACATAGGCATAATTGCTAAAACGCTTCTTAGTGCTCCTTTGAACAAAATAATATGTTGATTAGGGATGGCAATTACCAAATTGTGTCCTTATATGGTGAATTTTGATCCAACATTACAGAGATAAATTCTGCATTGAGACGTTTATAAACTCTTTAAAAAAAAAAAAAAAAAAAAAAAAAAAAAAAAAATTTGTCTTAGGACTGCTAAGTTTACATTTCCTGCATGAGAACAGCAGATAAAAATCTAAATCCTTAATATGGATTTATTGCTGTTATTGTATGCAATTTAGGGATAAAACTGCACTAAGTAAATGTCTTGAAGTAGCCTATTCAATAGTTCCTAAGTCTTTCTGCAGATGGATGCTACATTCAAATCAAAAAAATAAACAATGTCATGGAGTGAAAACAGGAAAGGCTACGCTACTAGTACGGGTGTATTTCAGACATTTAGAACAAATAAAGTAATTATTGGTATACTGAAAAATGTGTCAAGATATGAGCATTTTGTATCAGCCATAGTGGATTCCGAGATAACTGGGTTATCTTTGTTTGAAGTTGATTTTGTTTTAAATGATACAGAAAAATACATGTGTTGCTTCATCAGGCTAGTGGTGAAACAGTTCAGGAAGAACAGTCAGACATTTAATTTCAAATTCAGACATCCACTTTTAAGCTTTATAGAAGCACATATAAAGTTAATTTGTTCATCAAGAATGTCTCAAGTTCAAGAGTCTAATCATCTACCCGATTCATTTACTTGCATTATATTCAACCAACCTACAAATGTTCATTCGCTTTGACGTTTAAAGCTAGAGTTACTTTGACTCATTCAGACTGAATTCCCACCACATCTGAAGGTCCTTTCACTTTGTTACCGTTGGCAAAACTAATTAGGTCAGATTTTCGGTATGCTGCTACGACAAAGAAACCTTGTTGCTAGTTTTTGAATTTTCTGTTAGAGTTGAAGTACATGAAAAAAAAAACACAAATCTCTACACACAGAGGAGGACTGCTCCTGTTCATTAAACATCACTCATCTGTCAGTAGACCAACACTGCAGAAGGGTCACAGATTGCAACCCCCTGCCCTGCAGTGACGGAGGTAAAACTGTTGAACAATCATTTAATCACTGCGCCTGCTTCTTCCTCACAGATGGTTCCCCAATGGAATAACAGGCAGTGGTGGGTTTTTGGTGGGCGGAGAGCTACAGCTGTCCCCGTAAAGCTGCTTTAACAGTTGTGAGGTCCAATTTGTCCAACACCTTCACAAAGGAAAGGTTGTAACTCTATCAGCAGTTGACCCACTGTACACCCCCTTAACTAGAACCGCAGTGCAAGCCTCTTTTGAGAAGAAAAAAAAAAACAAAAAAAAAACTGCCAAGTAAATGTCCCAGCAAGTGCCATATTGAGCGAAAGGCATGCAGACTGCACAAGTCCCACAGGGCTTGTCCTTTTCTCTTTTTCATGTTTACAGATCAAGTTTCACTTTGCTCATCTATCAGCAGCTATGACTCTGGCTTGATGGCGCTAATGTGAAGACAGGGAATACAAGTAAATTAGATAAGGAAGTGGGGGAGTCTTCTGAGTCACGAAACAAAAAGAACCAAGGCCATTCCCCAGTTTTTTAAGAGCGTTTCAAAACCTGACAGTCTGGTATATTTGCTTTGATTGGGAAACAAAATTGCAACATTTGTAACATTTTCAGCTGATGTGTATCCTTTTACAATGCTCTGTACCAAACAATATGAAAATTAATTTATATTGTGGAGCCGCTGCACCAAGAACTACTGAAGGAAACAACAAAAACCTCAGAAGAAGACATGAGTTCAATTTCCTTCTCAAAATGTAAACAAAAATGAAGTAGCATCAAATTTTGTAGGATTTCTCCTTCGTCTTTGGTTAAAGACCAGGGACTATTTTATAGCAAACATGAAACCCACACATTTGTTTTGGTTGTATTTACCCAGAATGCCCTGCGCTATAGTCTGCTTTCTGCTTTTGGAGCGGTCTCTGGTCCACTTGAATCCCCGAGACATGGTACAGTTCACTTTAACTGATCCAAGGCCTAGGATTTTAGGCGGACCAGACGTTTTTTGGTCCCAACAAGTTTGATTCCCCAAACAAACCGGACTTCCTGGGCAGATGGACAAGAGTTTGCTTAAAAGTGGACTGAACCCTCACACTGTTTGAAAGCGATAGCTGTAGATCAATAAGGCTTCTGAGAATACAACAAGTCACTGCTAGCATCAACTGTGATCAACTGAAGGACTCAAATGCAACCACATAAAAGCTATAAATCAAAACCAAAAAACATAATGGCTTATGACAGACGGCAGTGGTTCAAATAACAGTGTAGGGTTTATATTTACTGCTTAGCATCAAAATAAAGAGCTCCAACTTTTTAACTAAATATGATGACAGATGCTCCCAATATCAAGATGAGACAAAAACATTTATTGTTAAACTTTAAAGTTGAAAATCCTTGGAATATATCAAGTAGCAAAACAAGAGTTGGATATTTGCTAAGAAAGCTTTATTGGGTTTTCTCCACTATGGTATCTAGTATGATTAGAATTATAAAAGATCTTACGGTCTCGTTATGCTTTTACTTTTTCATTGAGGTACAAAGCCACTCACAATTATTATTTCTCATGTCTAATCCCAAGTGCTCCAAATCTTATTAAGGACAGAGAGGAGATTTGCCAAAGTTACTTTTAATTGTCTTGTGCAAACGGAGAAGAAATCACGGGAGATTTTAATCTCTCTACGATCTGAAATGCATGCCCTGCATAGTTGCGGTGCTATGCGTTGTTCCAGCTCCAACTAGTCAGACGATAAGTTTTCACGAGGAACTGGGCCAGAGCCATCCTCCCACGCGTTACTGAAACAATAAACCAAAGGGCAAGAGCAAAGAGACAGTTTGTTTATCTTCTGTCAACTTCATATTCTTTCAAATTGAGAATGTATAGGTTTACTGACTTTGCTCTGGAAAAAATAAACAGTTTGGAGACCTACTGTTGGGGTCTGAGATATAATTTTACTTAACAGACATGGTTGTTAGTTGTGAGAAGTAAACCGGATGATTTCAATTTGTTTAGAAAGTTTGACTCTATTCATTCCAAGGAATCTATGAATCAGGTCATCAATGGTAAAAGACCGCTTAGGTGCAATATTTGGTAAATTTTCTACCATCTTTGGAAAGGAAAATAAGAGTCCAGAAAATGTGGGTTAGTCATAACCTAGACAGTCGTTGTCGCAATTTTCAGCCATAGTATCGCAACTACATGTTTTCCTGATACTATGCACCCCAACATAATACAAATAGATACAGTTTTAACTAAGCTGCACACTATATGGATTTCCATTGATAATTTATTGGCATGAATTGGAAATGCAAAAATATATTTGCATAATGGAAACCTTGCCACTTCAGGAAAAGCAGTTTTTTGGATAAAAATTGCTGGGACAAGGTGGTTTTTCATCTGTATCAAAATTAATGTCTTACGCAAAACCACTTCAATCAAAGAACTGCTGGCACTTCTTGTTCAGTGTTTGCTACATTTCATTCTTGAACTGAGATGAAAGGAATAGGAAAATCTGTAGCAGCAAGAAAAAGCCTGATCGGTGCATCCTCCCACTGGCCGTTCTGTCTCACGTCCCTAAGATACAGCCGCTTCAGAAGGACTGGGTCATCAAACAAGTTATTGTTAGCAGAGTGACTCATCAAATTACTCGACATATTTGACATATTCATATTCAACATCTATGATTTCCACAATGCAGAAAACACAGAAGGTAAGTTAACATGGTTGACTGAGGACTCGTAGTGAAGAATAAAACAGATAAAATACAGTTAAAAGGCTCTGATCGTTATGGAAAGTTTTACTGTTTGCTGGTTTTCCTGCGAGACGTATTATGGTGTCCAGTCAAACTCCGAAACTGAGATTTTATTTTATAAAATGTGAAAACGTGATTATTTGTTTTGCGCCGAATGTTTGAGTTCTTTAAATGATAATTTAAAAATTAAATAAAATAAATAAATGACAGTGCATTTTAAACAGTGTAAAATTAGTTGATGCTCCACTGAACCACAGCAGTTTTATTTGTGAAACCTGAATAACAGCAAATGTGAATTTCTGGCTATGGATTTGTTGAACTGCTTTCATGACCTCCATAATTTTAAATAAATATGGTTAAAATGGAAAGAATTGGAATTCAGAGAAATAAAAACTGGAAAAGTGGGATGAAATGGAAAACAAAACAGCTTTCACAGGGCCCTAGACACTGTCCTCTGCCCAACGTGCTAAGTAGGAAAATTTAGTGTTTGATGACAAATCCACATCTTTTTAAACAGAACATTCTTGTTACCTGAAATTTGTTCCTTTCTGCTATATTTTTCCTTAAGATATTGCATTTTTACTCTATCGCTGAGCCGCAAAAATATTTATATATATAAATAATAGACCTTGAGTACTTTCAACTTGGCAACTTTGGCTCACGTGAAAAAAAGTTTGGACACCACTAGCCTTAAAGCGTTTACTTTTTGTGAGACATAAAATTTTATGTCCACCTTATTTAGTTCCTACCAAGTGCTTAGTGCCAGAAAAGCCCCATTTACAATATGTTTTCATAAAACATTGCTGCTTTCTTTGGACACACCACAGCAACGAAAGCATAAGAATGAAAATATCCCGTCTTCATTTACTGTGAAATGCAGACGTCAGATCTGTGATTTGACATCCTATCAAAGCAAACCAGTGAAATCTGGCAACTGTGTTGCTTAGTGTCCTAGTTAACTAATGATATCGGCATAAAACTATTGGGTTTTTTTAATTGTTATTTTATAATAGCCATGTAAACTGTTTTCTGATGGAGAATGAAAGTTGTAAGCAAACACAATGACTGAACTTGTAACACATCTTTTCTCTGCAGGTCATGCAAAAGGGAACACCTTATCTGGAAAGGCTCAACAGAAACCTTCATGTAATTGGATTGTGCGGTTGAGCTGGTTACCAGAATAGAAATGCACCCAGCCAGTCCAGGTGATGGGAATCAGAAGTCTGTACGGTAGCAGGATCCCTCATTGGTTAATAATTTCACCACCAGAAAAGAGAAACCCGTCAGTCTCTTGCATCATTCTTGCATCAGAACTGGATACAAAAAGCAGTTTTGTGTTTTAAAATAACCAGCATCCATAATGGTTCTCTTATTGACGAGGCTGCAAGTAGAAACCGAAAGAATTTAGCATATAATTATTTGCAAACCTGTATTGAGATGTACAATATTTAATAACTGTAGACGAATGGAGAATTCGAGAAACTGCGTCTTCTCTTCTTCACTTCCTCTCAAGAAGAGTCTGCACAACTTTTAGACTTTCTACACAAGTCACTGATCAGTCTCTGTTTTTCTGTAAACTCACCCCCTCCCAAAACAATTTTAAATCTCATCGAACATCTTTTGAGAGCTGGTGACTTGAGTGAGAATCAATCATGCATATTCAAAACTTTCCCCACGGGGATGTGTGCACAAAAAAACAGCACGACTATTAGCCAGAGCTGTGATTGCAAAAGAAACACTTTAAAATCCAGTTTGCTTTTATTATATTTGAGAAACAATCGCTAGCTTGATTGCAGCAGAGCTGTAATTTTAAAAAAAGACAGTCCATCTTTGATACAACTATATTAATCAATACAATTTTATTTGCATAGCACATTTCAGCAACAGGGCAGTTAAAACATTATAAAACCATCATACAGTCACCACTTAAGAAATAAGCAATAAATATCAAATAATGTCAAAAGTAATTATACATCAAGTATGTTGATCGATGTTCTACTTACTATTAATCAAAGGCCAATCTAAACAAGCAGAATTGTAATCTTTATTTGAAGAAAAGTCAGTGTTTCAGCTGTTTTGTAGTTTTCTGGAAGTTCGTTCCAGATTTGTGGTGCATAGCAGCTGAATGCTGCTTCTCCATGTTTGGTTCTGGGGAGGCAGAGCAGAAGACCAGAGAGGTCTGGAAGGGTGACATAGCAACGACAGCAGACGTCTAATGTAATGTGGTGCTAAGCCATTCAGTGATTTATAATTATAAAACTTCAGCAATGCGCTCCTTCGTCCCGGATTTGGTGACAACTTAATGTGTTAGTGCTACAACCTCTCAATGTTTGCTGGTGACCATATAATTTGTATATTTAACCAAACTTTCTCAATGGTACAAATACATGAGTGGAGAACCCAGGTATGTAAGTTTCAATCGTTTGCTGTGTTTAGTAGCAAACTTAATGAGGTCCATTGGCCTCATATGACTCATGAGCTGTGCAACAACTGAAACTCCTCTTATCATGCACAACCATATCAATACCTTTCTTTTTATAAAAGACATGCCAAATTAATGTCCAATCATTTCTGAAGGGTTTTCTAGAAATTGAGATGCATTCACATTAGTGCAAAAATAAAAATATAGGAGGACTGTCAAAACAGGAGACACAGCAGATATCTACATATATAGAAATCAGCCAATTAGTCCCATTGCCTCAGCGGCAATGTAAACTTTCTAAAACTTCTAAATAAGTTATAGTGGCAGTCATCTATTTTCAGAGCAGCGCTTAATGAGGTAAATGTGGGGATGGAGTTAGACAAACATCTCGAGGTGACATGTCAGATTATCGTCTGCTGGTTTTAGAAGACGCTGCAATTATGTTGTGTGCTTAAGTCTCTTCTTTTAATGATCACCAAGAAGCTGAAAATATGAAAATGGCAGAACTAATTAGACTCTTTTTTTTCCTCCCTTTTTAAAATCAACTCTGCTTCCTTTGATGGCCATATCTACAGATAAAAAGATTTGCTTCCGGGGATTAAATAGGCAGCTTTGTCTTAATGCAACCTGTAGTCAAAACTGAAACAATAACGGGATGTGGACTTTTAAAGTAAAACGTCCTCACCTCCCTACATATATGTTTTCCCACAAGAACCTGCGCTTGTATTTTAATAACTAATTGTGCTTTTAGAAAAAAAAAAAAAAGAAATAAATCAAGAATCAACTTTAACTTGCATATTTGTTTTCCTGAGAGTCCACATAAATAATCCAGTGATGGTGTATTTATGATAACTTCTGTTGGAGCAGATGAAAGGAACATGCACACAGAAGCTCTAGTGTTTAAAAAAAAAAAAAAAAAAAAAAAAAAGTCAGACAAGGTGCCAGATTGATTTTTCCTGCGTTCAAAGGGGCCTGGAGCAGAAACAGGAGCAGCTCCATTAGCATGCTGAGCCATTCCACTCCACGGCCGTTTCTGAATTACACAAGCAGTCACCGAGATTCTCAGAACACTTCTAATTATCTGAGTTCTCGCCAGTCTATAATTGAAGCACTCGGTTTGAATGCAGGTTGACGTGGTGACGGCAGAAGCGTCCGCGGTGGAGCGTTTGTTTGTATTTGTGGGTCAGTTGTAAAGGAGGCTCATTCAGTGCATGGGGGAGTTTAAAGGCTGATTATATATCATTACAGCCTCCATCTGTGTTGCTGGGTTCATATGTAAATATACCTGTCTGCAGAGAGCTTATAGACATGAAGACAAAGACTCAGTAATGGAAACCCATAGTATCAGAGGAGATATTTCAACTGACCCAGATTGGTTTGACTTCTTTTTTTTCTCATCCCCAAATAACATTTTCCTATTATGACTCTACCACAAAAGCCCCTCTGATCAGGGCTGCACAATATTAGAAAATCTTGCAATAGCGATAACGTTGGTAAATATCACAATACAAGCCTATTTTCTCCTCTCCTCTCTTTCTCACCATTGCGTCTATGCCTTTGAAATTTAAAATTTGGGACAAAATCATTTGTGTCGCGAGTGAGCCTTTCCAACTGGCTAAATGTTTCAGTTGTGTTGCGCTAATTTACCAATTACAGTGCAAATAGAGAAGTAGACAGTTTTAACCTGTTGAGGAAATAAAGAAAATAAGTAGGGTGTAGAAGTTAATCAGACTATAACAAACGCAGTCCCACTGCATGTGCACGAAGCCCCACCTTGCTCCGCTCTCATCAAACACACATCCCACATGATTCACACTTGACTCACTATGCGGTTACAACAAGAGACAAGGTGGAGCTAGAAGACGTTAGACGGCGAAAAACAAGAGAAGGTACACTGCTAACTGAAATGGTGGTCAAAAAACAAAAGCAGTAAAATCTTAATTAAAATAATATGTCAGGTTTACTTCGGGCTCAATCTAAACTCCATATTACCATGAAAATGCAAGTTCATGACACCTGAAATTTATTGGCCGACAATTATTGCACTCCGTACAATGCTTTGTGATATGAATTTTGCAATGATGATAAAACAATCATGCCATCCTTCAAGGCTCTGCCATGGCATGACTCTGACTTCCTAAGGATGTAGCACAAAAGTACATGTTCAGCCGGAAAAACATCTCAGGTATCCAGTCTGTGTTTTAGCTTTGTGAGGGCCAACTTCAAGCTGTCAAAACACTAGACAAATTTAACAGACCATTCCAACCTGATTTCAAGTTTGTGCATCCTCAAACTGCTGTTTTAGTGGGTCTTTTAAACTGTATCATAGTCTCTGTTCTGTGTGAAGGGTCCGCTCTGGACAGGAACTTAGCAAGCGCTAACAGTTCTGTAGCATTATGATACGTTTGAGTGGTGCATTAAAGCAAACCGTTTAGTGGTAGTACTAGCTAAAAAAAAAAAAAAAAAAATGTAAAAGACCATATTTGATCTTTCAATTGACAAGCTGTAAACAAAACCCATAGTCGTAAAGATGTAAAGAAAGATTTGGCAAATATGAAACAGTACAAATAAGCAATGCTGACCTCAAATCGTTTGTCAGAATATTAACACTTAAAAATGTACGAATACAAACTGAACGTGATTAAATATTTAAATATGTATTAAAAGTCAAAAGCCACAGGAAACTTTGAGTTGAAGTGGCGTTAACCTCTTGTGTTGTGGTCTGACCGTTTAAACTATGTCGAGCAAAGGCTAAAAGGCTATTTTATTGTAGTTGAGGGAAAAAACAGCTCAATTTTTTTACTGAATGAAGCTAAATATTATACAGGTACAAAGATACCAGGTCCCATCTTTCCCATTCTTATCTGCGGTATTGAAACGTGATGGGATATCTTTAACAGCTCATCAGTCCTTTCCTTTTTGGAAAAAAAAAAAACTGTCTCAAATTTAAAATCTCTCAGTTGTTTAATAGAAACCAGTCTGTGTTTCCAAGCAAGTTTCAATGGTAGGAATTAGCAGTGGGCTGGGGTTTGCAGGGCTTAGCAAACCGCAAAGGGTGAAACTCTTCCTCACCGTGGAATATGAGCGTGACCGTCACGCCTGACTGCCTCCAGTTAGCAGGACTTTAGCTAGGCCCCAACACTATTTAATGGAGGTTCTCTTGATTGTCCATACCGTGACCTAAAACAGATGCTTTTCGCCTTGCCAAGCAAAGAGCATTGAAGTGCGGTTGACCCGACGCATACAGTGGCAGACTAAATGCATTACATTCCCATGCAAAATGCACATTTCCACAAGTAATAATGAGCGAACTTTTATGTTCTTTAGAACAAGCCAAATTGTTCACTGAACACGGTTTTTAGCTAGGTGAAAAAAAAAAGGGCGACGATGTCAATAGCAGCTGCCACGTTATGTTAATACTAAAAAAACTTTTATATTACAGCTATTTTGAGACAAAACCAAAGGAGACACTTTCAAAGAAAAGTCACAACCTTCACATAAATGCAGTGAAGAATCTTTATATTTGATAGAAAATACGGACTAATCAACACTAAGTCCACTGTCCTATAGAACATAGTCGGTATCAGAATGTCCTACAAAAATTGCCATCAATCAAATATTTTATTTTATTTTTAAATCTGCTCAACAATCAAATACTCCAATGTATCATTTCGCAAATACTAATTCTAAACCTGTCTGCATAATAATGGACAAAAATTGTGATTTAGCATGAAAACTCAATGTTAGCGAAAACTAAAAACCGACAGTATGGTTGTTGTTATTTAACCACCTTTGGTTCCAGGGGATTAATATTTAATATGAACATATTTGAAAATAGGGCTAGATGCAAATATTGTGAGCTGCTTAGTGACACAGCTGCACTACTTTATCCACTGGGGGTGATGAAGCAGAATATTTAATGATGGCTATTTTTAAAGCAATATTTGTGTTGGTCAGACTCTATGAACAAAAAAATAAAAAAAAAGACTAGTTTTGAAATGCACATTTATTAAATAGTGCAACAAATAGTACAAAATATTGAACATGTTAAGTCCATATTCCCTATCCCTAATACACACAGAAAAGGTAGAGCACTAAATAAGACAAAAACTTCCCCTTATAGTTTAGATATCAATACCAGAACACCCAATAGTTTGGCCCAATCCAATGCATTAGGGTCACATGATCAAAGGAGTGTAATTTGATAGGCTGAAAGCAAATCGACACGCTCTAGTGCTGGTTTGTTTTAGCTCAGGTCACCAGAAGGTCATCACATTTATAGGTGCAATATTTTGTTTTGTATGTATTTATTTTGTAGAAACAGGCAAAATTGTCCATAACGACAACAAATTTTGTGTTATAAATTTAATGTTAAATAAATAAATCTAATTCTAATGAGACTATATTTCTTCCACATATGTGCATCAAGTTGTTTTTTAATACTGTGAAACCACATCATTAAACTATGTGGAAACATAAAGAAATTTAATATACTTAAATAAGGCTCCTTTGTTGTCTTAACTCATTAATAGGAAGGAAGAGTTGTGAAACAGCAAAGCTTGAGGCAAGCAAGCGCTCAGTCTTTTGGCAAACAATACTGTGAATGTTTGCAGAGCAGAACCAAACTTTTTTTTTTTTATCCACGGTTTATTAGTTTAATTTTAGTTTCTGTTTAATTGTGGCCAGGCAAGAGTATTCGGTTCAACTATGGGGGTCCACAAACAAATCGTTATTTTTCTTCTTATAGAATCTATTCTCATGTGAGTTTAAAAACCAGAAAAGCATCACAGAGAAAAAGGCTCCAAATGACTGTAGAGTCAGAAGTCTATGAGAAGACACCAGGCAGCTACTGAGTGAATAATATACTGGACTACTGTTTGTACCATGGGCAGCTGTGCTGCTGCCATGTGAATGTCTAACTAGAGAAAGGGCATGGACGACCATTAACCCCAAATATCTGCCCGACTCTCTCCAAGCAGCTGCACAAAGAGGCAGCGTCACAAAGAAGCAGAGCTTCCTGCAGTATCAACGCTCTGACACTTCAAGTCCCAGCAGCAGTGCCACATTTCAAAAATGACATCGACATGGAATGCAATAATTTAGACCCAATTCAGCCGCGGCCAGGCGTAGCGGTCCAAACTTTTAACAGAGCGTTAACAGTCCGAACGGCTTTATTTCTCTTCTTCCACTCCCTCCAAACGCAGCAGAGGAGCGTTATTTTGCAACTGAAATATTGCTCGTAAAAGGCGCACAAGCTGACAATAACAGCTGACAGTAAGTGCTGACATGTGTACACACTCAATCACTGCTGGCATTTGAAAGGCAGGAAAATGTGCGTCAGGGAGCAGAGGATGGCACGCTACATCTCAGTCATGATAAAACAGCATTTTCAGTCCCACTCTGAACGGCAATAAAAATCAGACACCTGTACTCGTGCCTCAAGGCTTTCTGGAACCAGTTTTAGCACCTTGATAATGTCACAACCAGATTATGGTAATACAAGAAGAACGGTTTCTTGGAGCCGTGTCCCTTTTATTTTGAACATAGAAATAGGAAGTCAAATGTTCTGAGAAAGGCAAAATTGATTTGGCTGAACTTTTCATGACTTCTAGTAAAAGAAACTATCTGGACAAGCTTTGAAATCTACAGAAAACATTGATGCAAAACAGAATACAAAAATATGAGACATTATACTTGACCAGCTGGTCGACATTTACTTCAGTCATTTCACCATATTTTCTTTATCTGGGCTGAACATCTCTCTGTAGATCGCATCGTTTCAGACTCCAAACATTTGAGTACAAAATGACAGAAACTGCAAGCATGCAAGACAGCAAAGAGATAAAGTAGTAGTGAACCTACTTTAATGATCAGCTAGCAAGCTGCTCTAAAAACTCTTCCATGTGGATGTTTTGAGTGAAAGAAGACAACCTCAGCTAAGTTAGCTAGTTTTAGTGTCAGTGAGGTGTGTAACAATATCAGAGAAGGCACAAAAATCTCCAAGGAGTCATTTTTAGAGGATGACATTTACCACGGAGGTATTCCAGCTGTCAAGTATTAAACTTGGAGAAAGATGACGTTGCATAAAGAGAAGGCTCAACATAAAGTAAGTAAACATTAAATAAGTGACTTGCTGTGTTTTAACCTTTGCAGATGTCAACCTATGAATCACGATGGATTTGGAAATGCTGGGAACTGTTGTTATAATGTCAGAATTTACAAACAGATTAGGGCTGAGAGGAAAGGTTTAGAAATATAATCTCAGATTTTATTTCATACCAAATCAGATTTCCATCAACTTCCCCTCTCATTTTTTTCCTTAAAAAGTGATTATAAGTGACAGAAAATATCTAATTTAAAAAAAAAAGGCTTTTATATTAATTCCTTCTATGAGTCGACTGAAATAAAAGCAGAAATAAAAAGAAGAACACACTTGTCAAACAAGATGATGGTTCTTGGGTGAGATGACAGCATTATGAACTGTGAAAATACAAGAGTGCATTGATGGGGGGAAAAATCCAACTTTTCCAAGAATCAAATCTTCAAAAAGAGAAAATTTTATCAATAAAACTGATTTTTTACCCAGGCCTAAGACTGATGCTCATGTTTACAGATAGTACTCACTAATACTGGATTCTCAAGGCCTGGTTAAGATCTAGCTAAATTAAGACCATGGAGAAAGAAAAGAGGATGAAGTCTAAACTAAGCAAATATTTATGCAGACATTACAGTTGTTCAATATTATTAAAATTAAGACGACTACAGAAGGAAGTTTCTTACAGAGCGTGTCAGTTTGATGTTTTACACCTGCTTCGATAAGTAATTATGCTCTGCAGATATTCTATCATAATGAGATGGGTTTATACAAGATCAGAACGATAATAAATTAATAGAGAGTAATACTAAGTTTTTAGAAATTTGGTCAGTTTTATACACATCTATTGACAAAATTTGTGAAAATAAATAAATACAGTGGAAAAATAAACTGGTTTAAGTGCCTGGGTTTGAAACTAACATCATACAGCCACAAAATGGAAATTATGAAGCAGAAATGGATGGGTATAAAATCAGGTTTCAGAGTCGGCAAATGGACAAATTAAGCCAGAGACGATTCAAAATGATTAAAAGCATTTACCACTTAAAAGGTAGCTTTGGTTTACTGAATGGTGATCTGAGCATGGTACTGAGATGCAATGTGTGAATTGAAACCTTTAGGTTGGAAAAAAGGTGACAGTTGCCCACCACTAACCCGCGAATCTACTGATCTACTGGTTCGTGTTTTATGTGCATCAGAGTGTATTTTGGTCTGCAGATGGGCCACTGACTAGCAGAGCAGTCAATGCAGTGCAGTCAATTTAGCATTGTAATACCTCATTGGCAGAGGATGTTTGCTTAGCCTGAGCTTTCATTCGTCACCTCTGAACTCTCTACTTTGAACAAATGGAGTCAGAAACACCTGAAGCTGCAAAATGGTTAGAAAGTACAATTAGCCTGCATCACTAAGGGCAACACCGCATGTTTGCTGAAACATATTTACCTTATTCATACATCCGACGGCCCTGTTCAAACAACTGCTGCCACCGTGACCATCGTGTCATCCATTACAAGGAGATGCACAACACCCTCCTACCCCCCGCCATAAAACGGCAATCCAGCTCTGAGTGGACAGTCATCACACTTTGACCCAGAACACTAAGAAAGCACAAATTTGCTTGCTTTGTCCTCCGACTGTCGCTAGTATAAACAAACTCTTATCCGTCACATCTTCCATCAACCTCCCCCGTTCTAAAGGTCTGCCTGCTCTCAGTTTCTCCGGCGTCAATCTGCTTGTCAAGTTGAGATTCAAAGCCAACAGGTTGCCTCTGAGACGTGGCGTTGGTCCAGTTTGTGTCAACATCCAATCTGGTTTATGAACAAGTTACAGTGATGCGGGATCATTTTAAGTGTGACATATTTTGACACGTGATCCTCCAAGCATTTCTCTCCACTGCCATAAACAGCGAAGCCGAGTTTACGTTCCTCCGGAGAGATTTGGGTCTCTCGCTCTCCAGCAAATACTAACAACCTGAGAACTACTTTATAGGTATAGTTTTAGTAGACAATTTAGACTGTTGGCTGTAAAAATACAGCGAGCTCACAAAAAGAACATCTTGTACTTTTTCCATTGTCGTTTTTCAAGGCTTATTAACTGTTGGTATGATTACAAACCCCTTTTATTAAAAAATGTGTTTTGCCATCAAACTAAATCACAACACAATAGGGAGGGAGAAACTGAAGGCTTACTAGAAACAGACAGCTGCTCAGTTTCAGGTTTTATTGTCGTCCATGTAAATTCCTCATCTTCACAAACCTGCTGTTAGTTGCTGAATGAACTAAAAACACAAGCCCGTTATTTTCAAACCAGTCACTGCAGTCTAAATCACTCACATTAAAGCTACAAGATTGCTGCTCTATCTGTTTAGACAAATGTCCACACTGCAAATGTTTTTATCATGGCCAATAAGCTTCATGGTAATGGCACTGAAGTGAAAAGAAAACATGCACTCCCTGCAGCTACGCAGCGTGATCTGTCCAAATCCATTAGGTTTTTTTTTTCTCCCCCCTCTGAACTGTTGCTTTATTTGCTTGTATAAGGTCTTTACTCCTGAGATTAACTGTTCTTTCTATTGATTTCCCTCAGCTGAGGAACTGCGTGATGCTGTTTATCGCGGCATGACACGAGTTTCTAGTCCAAATGAAGGTTTCTGTTCCATCGCTGTGATAGAATAATGAGGAATAGAAGAAAGAAATGACAACTTCCTGCAGTTTTATTAGATATGAGGTTCATGATGAATGTTTAATATGGACAGAGGGAGGAAGTCAGAGTACCCAGAGACAACATTCTAAGAAACTACTGTGTAGTAGTTAACTACTGAGAAAACTTCACACAGAAGGACTGAAAGTCGGAAGTACCTTTTTGCTTCAAGGGAACGGTGCTACTAACTGTGACATCTTTCTCTTTGGTTTTTAAAGGAATTATCCCTCATTTTGAACAATAAAATTACAGTTTCTCTAAAAAAAAAATATATGGAAAATTAGTTTTCCATTCTTTGTTCCTTATACCATAGATAGACACTTGTGTTTAAAAATGATGCAAGGCTATTCTCATTTATTTTGTCAATGCTTAGATTGTGTCATTGGCAGAGTACGCTAGCATTTTTTTACAATATTTTTACATACAAAACAAAGACAGGAAAACTTTTTAGATACTGATTATAAATGAAGCACTGCAAAGTCTATTCTCATACAGTCCCCCATTGCTCTCTGCTACGCTAAAGCTAGCTTCCCACAACAGAATCTGTCATGAATGCTCATGCTAGTTAGCCTAGCCACCAATGACAGCTGATAGACAATTTTCCTGTAACTTTAAGGTTTTTCTCCGCCATTGGACAAGCGTGATTGACAATGTTAAGAACCGCCCCTTGGTTCTGATTGGTTGTTTCTGGATGGGACCGCTGCATTTCTGCAGATGCCTCTACAACCAGAGGAAGAAGGCATAGGAGCTCAATTTTTTTCACAAATTATCTGTCTCATATTAAACTACCACAACATAGTGGCAGTTTCAATAAACAAGTAAAAAAAAAAAAACAAGTTAATAAATGTTGCTTACAGCAGCTTTGAGCCAATCAGATCCGTTTTACACTCCACTTTTCTTCCCATTGAGCATGGCGTGCAACATTATATTCCACTCTGTGCATATTACCGCACTGCTTCAGGTGACATGCAGCCAGAACATTATAACAGCTTTCTTAACCGAGTTAAGTGTCAGCGAACGTGCTGTGGAAAGAACTTCAGTGCTCTTATCATTGGTGAGTAAGTGTAACACTGATAGAGTTAATTTGATCAACTTCACTGTAGCGTCTGACTAGGTCTCAGCTATCAGCGCATGCCTAATCCTAAATGACTCGAGTTGGTGCTTAGAGCAAAACAAATCCTGATTGGGACGTCTGTGCTACGGATGGAAATATGAAATAAATGACAAAATTACCACTACAGATTTTATCCTACTTTTGTTTGCTTAGTGATGTGAACATTTTTCTTCCTTAGCTAACCCATGTGTGGGCAAAAGCTGCATTGATAAATATAGCTTTTTAGGTAAACTGTTAAGCCACAAAGCATTTGTTTCAACATGTGCTGCTAGTGAGATGAATCCAGACTGATTTCCTAAACACCAACAGATTTTTAATAAAAGCAGACCTTATTTTTCCAGAGGAATTCAAGTTCTAGCTAAACCTCCTTCCTTGCTTTACTCTGCTGCGACTGTGTAATTTGCGGATGTTCTCTAATTTACTCATCAATATCACAAGTGAGGCTGGTGTCATCTGAGAAGCAAGCGTTATTTTTTATTTATTTTTTTAGCCTCTTTGATTCGGCAGATGACAGCGGAGTCTGCGCTATCATTAGGGCGACAGGGACAGATCCTCCCACACGCTGCCACCGTGCTACAGTATTGATGTGCTCTGAGGCATTCCCGCACATCACTTCTTCAAAGCCCTTTTCATGCTGTACACTAAGCTCGACACACACATGCAAAAAAAACAAAACAAAAAAAAAAACATCTTTATAAAAGTGCTGTGACATTTTCCTATCAAATTTGGGAGGACACTAAACTGCTTTCTTTCAACAAACTAAACAGCTTTCTGCAACAATCGTGTAAGTGGAATATTCAATTAATTAAGTGGAGATGAAAAATTACCATATGCGAGTTGCAGGGAAGAAGATAATCAGTGTCAGAATCAAGTGAAGCACGGCTGAGTAATGAGGTCATGTTGCTTATGAGAGGATGAATGAAGACGGTATTGAAAGCAGTGGTGTTTTAGACATGCTGAAGCGATTAACGCGCCAACGACGACAACAATAAAAAGAAAAGAAAAAAAAAATACAACCAACTTGAATTGGCTTTTCTTTCTAAGAACACACACTGCGCGATACTTAAAAACCAAAAGCAAATGAGACAGCGTTTCTGCTGCACTAAACACTGTGCACACAGGCTATAAAAGACAATATCTTTATAGCCAGTGTGGGGGGGAAGAGCTGAATCTAACCTGGGCTCTCATCCCAGGAAAAGATGGATCACCAGTTTTATGGCAAAAGCAGCAACTGTGCAACAAGCACTCAGTGTTCTTTTTTCTGCTGTAACTGGCAATTCACAAATTAGAAATCTAATCAATGCTGCAGAAACGACTGCAGAGTTGCATATTCCTTTACAGCTTCACGGCCGACATACTGTAGGCTGACAAAATGCTAGGCACGGGAAAAAAAACCAACAAAGGATTTAAAACTGCCCCACTCAACAACAGCATGGAATAAGATGTAAAGATTAGCAAAATTAAAAGAACAGTTCTTATTTTTACTTTTCTCTGATGAAGCGCTTGTTTCAAGCTCAAGAGTATACCGTAGTGGGCAGACAATAGGTTGTAAAGACACTAAACTGAACTGCATTTACACTGCAGGTCTGTACCATCACTAACATTTCTGCAACCATTTTTCCTTCAAGTACAGTAGTAGTACTTGTGTACTTGTTCATTACCAATTTTTTCATAGAAAATTTGTCTATTTGCGGATATCTAAAACATTTAAAACATCAGAACACAAATGCAGCTTTGGAAGACGAAATGCTAGGTTAGTTGTTACGTCATTGGCTGGAATTTGCGAAACAGCCAATCCAGAAACAACATGTATTTTCTCTTTTGCTGATTGGCTGTAACCCCAAGAGCGGAGATAAGGAAGACTGCAGGTGCTAGCTCTTGCGGTAGCGCAAAGATGGCTTCTTCTGTATGTTTGAAGTTTGAAATGCTAAAATAGGAAAGTAAAAGCGTCTCAAGAGTTTGTGGATTCTAGCTATTCAAATAATCACGACAAGCAGGTTAAATATATATCAAATGAATAATTTAGATCTTTGCCTGAACTCATATTTACAAAATGTTGTCTGCATTACTTTTAAACAGCTGATATTCTTAAAAGCCTCACAGAAACAACCAACGCAGATTCAACTTTTGCAACAAATTGCATATTGGCATGGCGACCTTAAAGCTATATCAACTGATTGAGAAATTTTCAACCTGTCAGGGCTGATTAGCCTAAAACTCTACCATTCCCAGTCATGGTTAAAATTTTTACTCCATCTCCACCAAACTCAACTGTATTTATTTCGATAAAAATATGCAGTAAAGCAATAAATAGACATTAATTCAGACAAAGACTTCTTGTTTAACACAAAGTTTAACAACTAACATGATAAAAAATGTCGGGTAATAACATTTTTTAGCACCAGACATAAAAAATGGACACTTCCTTTGGACACTAATAAAAAAAATAACTGAAGAAATCAAATATGAATTAGCGGTGAGTAACATTTACCTTCATCCTGAACATTGCATGCTTGTAAAAAAATAATAATAATTAAAAAAAGCCCCGTATATGAACACTAAGTGAATTATGCATCTTGACAGCAATTTTATAAACAAAACAAAGGAAAAAAGGACCAAAGATGAATCAATTCCCTCATTTAAAGCTAAATATTAAAGAGCTATTAACATCACTGACAGTATTTGAAAGTCCATCTAAAGTAGTGTGCACAAGCCAAATCCTTCCTTAGCTTGCCTTTAGTTGGTGTGTGGCCATGAGATGATGGCAGCCTTACAAAGCCAACATAATCCCCCTGTCCTGGACTAATCTAATGCCTCAGACCTCTAAACAAACATGGTTAAACTCCCTTGTTCCACTGTGTTTCTTTTGATATGCAACCCAACGCAGAACAGGTTCTGTACTGCAAAAATCACCGCTGAGCAAGTTGGGGAGGGGAATTCCACATTTGAGAAAATGTATATTTCATGAGCGAAGACTTTTACGCCGACATCTGCAAAGGCAACTGAGAAAAAGGCAGAAAGCCATTATACCATCACTTTTACATTCAGTTCCCAACAGCTTGTTTGTCGCCAACGTTAAACTGTCGAATAAGACGGGGATTTGCTCGAGTCACGCTCGACGCCGAGTGCTAAATTTCTCCTCGCATCTGATGGCTCTGTTAGACTCATAAAGATGTGTCTGGCAAATTACTACAAAAGCAAAGCTCCCTGACACCTTTGTCACAACGAGCACAGATTACTTCTAAAAAAAAATAAATAAATAAAAATAGAAAGAAAAAGATTTCTGCTGAACAGAAATTGAAAAGACAGCTGGACAAAAACAAACCTGCTCTCTTGACACTAGAGAAGGCTGACAAAAATAAAATAAAACCAAGTCTGCTGAGATGAGCCACAGCCAACGGGCAGCATCAGACCTTCTACATGAATGAATTCAATTTTAGGGCAAATCCTCTGGGCCTCATGTTGGGATAGTACCATCTTTCATATTGATTGTAGTATGACAAAAGAGGAGGAATGTGTAATAAATCTGAAGATAAAACACTCTTGTAAGTAGAAAATCAATGACAGACAAGTTGGTAAAGAATGCATACAGATTAACCACTCCTAAAGCTTCTGCAAACAGCTTTAATCATCACAGGTACAACAACTAAATGACACTCGTTCCTGTAAAGCTGTTATGTTGCTCTTCACACTAAAGCAGTTTATTTGGCCAGATGACTCACTGCAATTGATATGCTCTGCACTTTGCATTTGAGGGATCTCAGATTTATCAATTATTTATGCTTTTTATGTTTTTATAGCCGTGTGTGGATCTATACTGAGGTGGCATTTCCTGTATGTCACAGAAAATTGTTTTCTGAACGAGACCCTAACTCTGATCTCTGCAAAAAAGCAAAAGCTAAAACTAAACCGCGGGTCTGGTACTGACTGAATGCTATGCCAAGTTCTGCCAATGTGTTACCAAGACCGGTTAAACGCTCGCCGCACATTAGCTCTGCGTGACACACAGCATGACAGGGTGTGAACAGTTCAATGTGGTGGATTCAATTCTTTTACGTTTTTTTGGTCCAGTAGGACAAGCCAACAGACTAAACATATAGCCGTGTGTAATTATGTTATTAGCCAACAATGCAGCGAGCTCAGTGAGAACAATTAAACTTCTCAGCGTTCTTTTTATTGCTTTGGGAGCTTGTGGATTTATATACACAAACAAGAAACCACTCATTCAAACAGAAAAAAAAATACAACTATAAACCTTGCTTAATCTGTCTTTGCTGTCTCTGGTGTAAAAAGCACCCTATTTAAAACAAACAACGCTAAGCTTGGCGGAGGGGCAAATAAAGCCTGGTAGCCCGCCAGGCTTACAATACACTGAGGGGAAACATGTTCCAATAAGAGGGCTGTCAGCTATTTTGGTTTCATCAGTGAGAGTCAATCATATTTCCATCATTTAACTTGTACAGTGATAATAATAAGGTTTTCAAAAATACAACAAAAGAAATTCAGTCATACGTAAGATTTGACCACTTTTATGATTATCTTCATTATAAATATAATTAAGAAAACGAGATATGGGAGAAATAAGTTGATACAAATTTGTTAGGTAATTACATAGTTAAGATATGTTTTGTTTACGGTTACAAAATGGAAACACGTTGATACAATAAGCATATGGAAAACTAATATCTCAAAAAGGCGAAAAGATAAATTCACCAAGAACCTGTGCAAACAACGGTATACTTAAAAGGAATTTTCTGGAAAAAAAAAACTAATGCAAAGATTAAACTCAACTGCTGTGTTGACCAGACTTTATTGTGTTGTAATCAGGGGCTGGTTATTTAGTTCCTTTCCCATTTTAAACATTTTCAGAATCAGTCATTTCAGCCTAGTATTTTCTCATAAAAGCCTACTGAGCGTGTCAATTCATACTTAAACTAGAGACGGTTTCTTTTGTGTTTTAGCAACCGCTGACCAAGTAATTTGTTATCAACTCTTATCTTATGTGACTTCAATAAACAATGTCTAATAATTAGAGGTCATTTAAACCATTACGCATGCCAAAGGCTATGTACAAAATGGCGGTGTGTGGGTTTGAAATGGGGTAGGAACTGGAACTGAACCTCTACTCCCACAAACAGCACGTTATTATATCCTCTCCAAAAAAGACAAACAGATATCTTATTTGGAAATAAACAGGATCTGAGGTGTTAATTGAGGTGTTATTTAGTCCTGGTTGTTTCATGCCCAACGTTTAGGGGTGTGAACTGAACCCACTTCCTGTGGGACGTTTTGTACCAACCATGTGTCAATTCCTAACCTATAGGGAGACATCTTGTACTGGCTTTGATGACTGCCAATTCAAAATAATGTCCTTCACTCCTCTGCAAGCAAGAAGTAGGAATGTGACACCAATAAACGACCTATACCAGATAGAGTTGGGTTAGACTTATTGTGCTTTAATCAAAAGCCCTAAATGATCAAATTTCAGGGTCAACTAAAGCAGTCCAAAATGGGCATCAGAACAAAACAAAAAACTACCTCCATGCGTCATTACAAGTAAATAAAGCAGTCTGTAAGGTTTGACAATAACAACTGGTAGGTGACAAAACAGAGAAATATAGATATGAAATAGGTGACAACCTGGGTGAAAGGCTAAACTGAACTTTCAGAAGTATATTAAAGCAGCTTATTTAAGTTTTTGATGTGGTCAAGGTGTTATGGTGGTTTAGTTCATGCAGCAGGTCAAAACACTAACACAGTGATTAACTTCCTCTACTCCCAAACACTCAAATCACCAAAAGAAGATTGCCCTAAATGTCCAAATGCATTTGTTTAACCAATAGACACCATTTTGTGGTATTTAAAGTTTCAGTAATAAAGACTTTATTTGAAGACATAACCAATGCCAGAAGGAACCCATGTTCACATTGCTCTTACAGCTGGCCCAGTTAAAGAAAGGAAACATGTGGAGAGAGTATATGAAGCCTTTCATTTTCAGTTTTTCTGTGGGTCCATTCCACTCAGGACCCCCTGGGGTCCCACGGTTCTTACTCTGTTCTGCTAATGTTTCACCACAACAGTGTTTCCACACACGTAAAGGAGCAATAGCAGTGCACTCAAGACATGTGTGTTTCTTTCTTTTTTACAGTTAATAAACGTTATTGTCCCCAGAGGGGGGATAACTGACTGTAGCGTTCCCCCAGCTAAAGAAATGTAGTTAGCAGTTACCCAAATGTAGCAGCTCATCTTAGCTATTTCCAGTACAGCTGAAACCCCAAGAAACAAGCAGAACTGAGTTAGCTTGGCGTAATGAGCTAACTACCGTGAGAGTAAGGTTAGCAGGCTGGCACAGTAACACAATGAGCTCAGAGTGCAGTCAGCCCTGGCTAGCTGCTGCATGCTGTGTTACAGCTAGCCTCCTAACGTTAAATGGCTAACGAGTAGTAGCAATGTTAACAATGACAGAAAAGGATTAAAAATGGGACAAACTTACCGACTTAACTAAACAATCCTATTCCAGACCGCTCTCCGTCCATGGCGGTGTGCGCTCCGTGTAAAGAATAAATCAACGTGCAGGCGGCTGAGTTGCAGTAAAACCTCTAAATACAATCTGGAGCTCTAGTAGAAACCAGTGGCAGCACACTCCCCCAGACACCCAACACAAGAGAGGAGGGGAGGCCAGCGATTCACTGGACTTCTGCCATCACACTTCGAGGCACCGTCCACAGCGAAAACAGCCGAGTCCCAGGCGCATTTTCACCGCTGCCTTCCCGAGCCCCAAGCGAAGCGGTTCGTCGGTTGCAGGCTTCTGCAAATGAATTCCACAGTGAACGGCTTTCCATCCAGGTTAATTCCTCCGTGTTCGTCCGTTTGTGAAAGAGAGCACCGCGTTTGCTTCTTCGTGTGGGAACCGATACAATGTAGTCAAGCAGCAGGCAAGCAGCAGCAGCGGGAGCGACTAGGAAATCCAGGAGAGGAGAGTCGGATTGAACCGTTACACTCTCTCCATGGCTCCTCGGAGCGAAAGGAAAAGGTGGAACTGGATCAACCGGACTGCGATTTGACGAGCCGGTTTTTCAATGGGTTTAGGTCCACCATTTGATCCCAGCAGCAGCAACCATGAGTTGACACACACAGAAGCATTTGTGTGGTGATTTCTGGGGGAGGGAGCAAGGATTTTAGAAGTACTGGGGTCACGAGTTCAAGTTGCCTCAATCCCCAGTTTTGAATTTGTTTCATTCCTCTGACCCACAAGGTCACCAATGTCGTTCACTGTGAAAGTTGTATGTTTTTTTTTCTTTACCCTATGTATTTGGAACAACAATCATAAACATTAGATAAACTGACACAAAACTGACTGACATCACTTGATTAAGCCTATTAAACTAGAGACTGTGCCACTTAAACATTAATGCAGACGAGTCAATTGGTCAGAGGTTAGAATAAATCCATTTTTCCTTGACTGCCACTAATCGGTCAAATTCTGATTTCGATAAATAATCAAAACACTTAACTAGCTATCACATAAATGGATATGTGATGGCTAGTTGGATGCAACGTGGTTTGTTTGCGGATGCATAATAGAGTTAGTCTGTAGCAAGTTATTTTATTATTAGCTGATTATGATGCTGACCTGTTGGCTGTTCTTTCACTCAGTGATTTGTTCATTAAATATTCCTCCAAAAATATAAAACTAGACATTTATACATGCAGGAATATTCTTCAAAAGATTTGGGAGATCATTCAATTCTCAAATTAACACCTGGAACCAAAATAAAGGAAATGGGTGCTACTTGTTGATAAAAGAATATTATGTCTATTTCATACCTATTTGATGAGCAAAATCAATAAAAACAGCCAAAGTATTAATTATTATGCATGTAGTATATCTTTATCAGCTGTAGTTTTTTTTAATAGTACTTTTTTCCATTTTACACCAATAACAGAGTTGTGCATAGAAATTTTAGGGGCGCAGGTGCTCAAGAATATAAAAAAAAAGGTACCTTGTGTGGCACAAGGAACTATCTTAGCATGGGATTTATTACAAGCCACATAGTATACTGTAAAAAAATAAAAATAAAAAAAATCAGAAGGACACATAACTTAAGACATAACATTACAAGCCTTTTTAATATTTAAACTGGCAAAAAGCAAGTAGATTATCGGCAGGTGTTACTGGCGGTGGTATGCACACAGATGATAATGGGGATTTCTTTGCCAGGCTGTTAGGTGTTTTAATTAAAACATTGCACTTGTTGACCTTTTTCATGCAAGTTAAAGCAGCCCATTGGAGTGAAGAACTTATATCAAAATAATAAATTGAGTGTCAGGCTGGAGGGAGGGAAACAACAAGTTCATCATCCTGCTGCTCTCATCAATGGGTCCAAATTAAAAGAAAAAACAAACAAACAAAACAAGGCAAAAGAAAAAAAGATAAGGCAGGTTAGAGATTTTGAAAGTTCTTATGTTTTATTAGAAAGCTTGATGGATGTCATCCCGTTTGATTTGGAGATGAATGACTAGAATAACAGGTGTCTGAAATTCACAATGGAAATCAATGTTAAGGTCAGAACTCGATAAAACAAACTGGACGTGTGTTACAGTCCTTCTCTGAATTTAGCCGTGTTCTCAGTTCCAGTGAAACAAATCTTTTAGCAAACAGCCAAATGGGAGTATGGGCAGGAGGCTGCGGGGGGCACGGGTCATAAAAAATCATGCCAACAATAAGATCCTTCCAGATCTGTCACAGTTGCAGCTCTCATAGCTCTACAGATAACCTTTCATGTTTACGAGCTTCAAACGCTGCAAACGGCTTTAAGTCGTTGTCTTGCTCGGCGCCGGTTTCCCTGGCAACAAGGATATGATAATGTTGCCTTTGACATGACAGAAGAAATCATCTCGCTAACAAACAGAGACAACAGGCGCAGGGAGGGCTCGGGGAGAGGAAGGGGAGGGGGCTGAATTAATGGACTCATTTTCACACAGAGGGAGACACAGCAGCGGCGGCAGCGGCAGCAGCAGCAGAGGCTACTCACCATCCTCCATCTTCCTCCATTGCCTTCGATGCATTCCTGCTGCCAGGCACACTCTGACTTTCCCAAGGGAACAGCCAGCCTCCATTGGCAGGCTAAATAACAGTCAGTGGCCGGCGGGGACCGGAGGGGACAGAAATCTGATGATGGCTGCGGCTCCAAAACCGAGCATGAGCGTCATGCCATCTAAAACCTGAAATGAACAAGCTGTATGGACGCCATGTGTTTTCCATCAGTGAAAAAAAAAAAAAAAAAGGGGGCTAATCAGCCAGCCATGTGGAATCACAGAGGGGTTGGCTCGCTTCATGTGATCTTCTTTCCATTACTCCATAAAAGAGACTGTAAAACCTTGAAGCCCATCTGAAAGAGACTTAATCTTCAGTACTTTTGAATAAAAAAAAAGTGTCAAGTAACGGTCTCAAAGTATGTTCATAAACAGCAGGGGGGAAAAAAAAGTCTCCTTTTTCTAGACTAGATGTAGAGCACCGAAGACGTGAGTTAAGAGTGCGTAGTTTCAGGAACTTAACTGCCCCGGTTCAGACTAAAGTGTTCCGCCGTATTCTGCTTGACCTTAAATTTATTCCTCCTACTCCACCGCAGGATTAACTTGTTTTTTGTCTGAGGTGAAATTTAGTCACCAGAGCTGTCATTTTCTGCTCCTGGCAACTGCAGAAACATGGCATGTAATGTCAACATGTCTATGCTGTTCTCGGTTAAGTTAGGTCAAGCCTTTTGTCGGTGTTATGAACCTGGAAGCAGGTCCAGGTTCTGGTGTGGGAGCCATCTGACATTACACTGGTTGTTCATGACAAGTATTTTTCCTCCAGTGCGGTTCCAATGGCTTTGGTACCAAAAAAAGATACTTACTGGGCCACAGTAAATAGCCCGGTTACTAGAGGTGAGTTTTAAGGAAATCAACAACTATCAAGTGTTTAAAGTTTGTTGTCCAATTTATAAACACTCTCATATCACAAAGTGGTGTTTATAAATCCTGCTTGAAACACAGTGTGTAAGTCTCATTTGCAGATATTCTCTTAAAGAAATACCAAGATGGGAAATGCCAGTCTGCAGAGTGCAGGCTATTAGAGAACGCCGACTGTTTAAAACAACATTTATAAATTAGACTGGTGAGAGAGTAAGCCATCAATCTGAAGTGATAACTAGATAATTACAGGGATTTGTTGTCTCTCTGCACATTGAGGATCTTGAAAAATGCAGAATGCAACAGAGGGAGGATGAGACTTGTGAAAGAGATATTTTAAGTGATGTAACAACCTGGCTCCATGATGGCGGTGAAAAGTAAAACCAGCTAGATGGCAGTTTTTCACAAAAGCAGTCAAGCAGTCGAGAACTGACTCTAACACCAGTAAACTTTTAGTAGGCTACTCTTTTTTCCCCCTAAAGTAAACACGACTGGTCAGAGTTATAGTAGTCAGAGTAAAAATATCATAACACAGTGTAAGAAATAAATCTGCACTTTCAAAATCAAAATGAAAAAAAAAAATCAACGTCCTCGAGCCCAGGGAAATTCTAGTTTTATGGGATTATTATTTTTTCTTTTGGTTTTTCCAAAGGGAGTAATCTTTTCTCTCTTTTTTCATCCGGAGATAATGTGAACTTTAAATTTAACCACAAAAAAACAAACAAATAATAAAAAAAATAATAGATAACATGTTTTAGTAAAGAAATGCGAAATGTAGGATTTTCAAGTTGCGTAACAGGAATTCGCTTTATTCTTACAGTAAAGGGCCGACATTAATGCCTTTTGATTAGGTCTACGGTATACTGCGGTTTAAAATAAATACGAGTAACATATAAATTGTAGCTACACAGGACGGATTTTTATGTAAATTTTTTGCAAAATAAAAACAATTAAAATAAAAATACCTGCCTGGGAAGCTAACCGTAAAATGGCGCGAGCGTTTACACGCCCTCCAAAGTAAACTTTAATAGCTTCAATTATGCCTCGTCTTCTTCAGCTGAACAGCGTCACAGGTCCAGGTTTTCGTAAAAAACATCAAAATATGTGGGTGAGTCCATACGAGCTCGCGAGTTGGTTTGGATTTTTTTTTTTTTTTTTTCAAACTCATAAACGCGTCCTTTTGTTGCCATCTTGCCGGCGGCGACAGGTAGGAAATAATTATGACATCAAACACTATGTAAGACACGCAGCCCGGCCACTCACCTGTCATTCAACAAGGTCACGCCCTTAATAACACGCAGCTATAAAACAGTGTCACTCACATAGCTGCTACAAGAGGACAATGATTGACCTAGACTAAATCATTTTCTGCCAACTTGTTAACAAGCTAAATCCAGCTCCGAAGTTCATCTAAATTTCATTTTAAGTACTGACTGAGATGTTCCAAGTGTAGGAAATGGGAGTTTTTGCCACTTCCTTGCTGGTTTCTATGATTTTTTTTTTTTTTTTTTTTAGCTCAGGAAGGTGGATAAACACAGGATATGAATACTATCAGCATTGAGGATTTCGGCAACCTCACATTAAGACATGTTAGTCTGCCTGTGTGTAAACATCCGGCCATTTTATTGCAACCTCCTGTTTTAGAATTGGGGAACTTACACTGCAGCAACTGCAAGTGCTTTTCTAATTTCATAACGGCACAGTTTATATTAGTGAGATTTTATCTGATAGATCAACGCAATGTGTTTAATCAAATAGATAAATTACGTCCTCGAAGTGTCATCACATTCTGCAAACTTTAGTTAAAAAGCCATTCACTTTATTCAGGTGTTTGCAGCTGGTGGCCCCTGATCTAAACCATCCATTTTAGATCTTATGTTTAGCATAGTTCCTGCTGGAAGGTCAATCGCTCCCAATCACCTCTGACTCCGTTCTCTCTTTCCCTGTGGAAGACAAGCATCTTTGTTGCATGATGCTGCCACCACCATGTTTTATGATAGACACCAGCTTGCATGCAGACTAAAGAAAAGTTACATTTTAGTTTCATCTGGTCAGAGAGCCTTTTTTTAAAAAATTATTAATTTTTCATGTATTAGCTCATTTATACAGGGATGAGAGTTCTGCATCAGCTAATGCAGAACACTGCAGCTAATTAGCAATGTCTGTTCCACGCGCTGACATAAAAAGAATGACTATAATAGAAGACCTAACGTTCACAAAGAACATAATTCTCTTTAACAATCAACAAAGCAAAAGAATAAAATCAAACATTAATTCATTAAAACAAAGAAAAGAGTTTGAGGTAGAAGAACGCAATGAAATTTTCAAAGTTCATTTACTTTGCCGTTTTCCTTGCTCTTCGTGCTGCTGGGTTTTGGGTTGTTTCTTTTTCTTCTAATTTTTATTAAACCTTTGAGGGCAGAAAAAAAACAGCAGGATTCCATTTACCAATTCAGCAGCTTCCTAAGGCGGTTTGTTACTCTGGGTTTTACTTAACAGTACCAGAATAAAGTAATAATTTCTAAGGTTTTTAAAATTATGTATAGTTTTTTCCCTCCATTTCACCATCATGCTCTACTTTCTGGTGATCTCTCATAAAACTCAGATTAAATAGACTAGGAGTTTATGGTTGCAAGGCGATAATTATATATGAAAAGAATTAGGAATAAACAAGTGAAGCAACCTGAAAAGGAAAAGAACAGCCAGCCTCACTTACTGATTGTTTTGCTTAAAGGAAAACTTATTTCTGGAACTTTAACAAAGATTCACTGGAGATAGGAAACAGCAAAACTTCCACATATCAGAGACGCATAAAGGACAGGAGCTTCACATTTTGTTAAAGATGTTCCCACTTGTCGTCAACTCATGATCCAACTCCCTCCTCTCATCAAAATTAGATCAAACATGAAAGCCGTGACATCTTTTACTGCATGTGCTAAATTCGTCTTATTTGGGACAAAACCTGGATTTTGACCCAATTAGTCAAACAGCAATCATGCCACAGTCATGGGTGTGTGCAGGAAGACATTTTTTTGCCTTGAACAAATGCTTCGTTCTGAGTTTAGTAGGTGTAACTCTCTTTGGTTCTAGGTATCTCCAGGTTTTGTCGCAAATCTGCATTTTCTTTTCTTTCTTTGATTGAATTTTCACAGGATAAGAAACACATTTGTAAGCCTGTGGCGAAATCAGTTCTGCATTTAATGTCTATCACGTAGCGACGTGCAAAAGTTAATCCCGGGTAATCACGTTACGCAGCCGCTACAGCGTCGGCTTCCTGAGAAAACAGAAGCCTGGAAGGGACTATTTTACATATACCAAGCTTGACAAAACAATATATTTTGATATTTACGTCTCCCGACAAGAGAGGTTCTGAGGACGGATTCCCAGAGCAGCTGGATCTGTGTGAAAAAGCTGAGAAGATTTCTTGGGACGTTTTACCCAACATGAGTTTTTTGTTTTGTTTTGGGGGTTTTTTTAGATAGAGCCCGTGTTTTTTCTCTGTTGGAAATAATTTGAAGTCTCTCTGACGGTTTTGTATTGTAACAGATACAGTCCACCATTCACCAAGTCAAAAGGTCAAAGGTTGAACCAATCAGTTAGCAATGGACCTTTAGGAATGAAAGCAGATGAAAGACATTCATGACTGAGAATCCAATTGTAATTGAATCTGAACATCTGCTCTGCTTTTGAGAAGTCAGCAGTTTTTTTTGTTTTAAATGAATAGTGCTCCTCTGTTTGGATAGATTTTCAATCTAATCGTGTTTATTTGTGTAAGTTATAGATCTGGAATTTGCTTTCCCTCAAGAGTAAAACAGATTATAACTCTTCACAAATAGAGTACACTCTCTGACCTTCGCAGCTCGGATCTGTCTGCCTGTACGTCTTTCCGACTTCGACCTGAGACTTATCTCAAACGTTCTCGTGTGTTCACTCTGAAGCTGTGAACAGAGCAACGAGCAGCACCTGAGCTGTAGTTGAGAATTTATGTTATTTCTCTTTATTCCAACATCCTAGTTGATCCATGAGAACAAATCGGACCAAAGCTACTCCAAGGCCCAGACGTCTCCAACCTGGAGAAGGCCCTCCACCATTTTTAAGGCCAAGACCATTCTTCTTCTGTGAAAAACGAATATGTGCATGCCGAAAACCAAAATAAGTACAAGGTCAGACAGGTGTGATGGTTTGGGTTTGTTTGATGCCAAGAAGTTATCGAATTCACCATGACCTTCTCTGTTTGCCAAAGTATTCTAGAGTCAAGTCTGACTTGACCTTTCCATTTGCTAAAGCTTGGCCAAAAACTGAACTGGACAATCGTTGAAGGGGCAGTATTCTGTGTTTTACAGGCATGTGGTGCCATTTTATAGCACAACCAAGTAACTATGTTACCTTCAGTTGGTATAAAAATATAGTATGTGTTTATCAAATATGACTTAAAAGAAATTTGACTTCAATATGCAGCGCATTGAAATTGGGCCTCTGTCTCTTTAAGAAACTCCTGTTCTTTCTGACACTCTTCAGGAAGTCATCACATCATCACCCCTCTATTAACCCTTTAACAATATTTTTACCAGCGTTTCACTGAGAAGAAGCTCAAATGTGCAGCTCCACCGGGTGTTTACTAATTACTGCTGGCTAGTCTGAAGGGGCTGAGTGGGGGAGGGGCAGTGGAAAAACTGCAGCTTTGAGGAGGAGCTACGTCCTCGTAGGCGGTGCCAAGTCCAACCATGTGTTTTGCACAGCTGAGTGGTTGCCACAGGAGATTAAAGGATTTCTCGAACATGCATGAAAGAATCAAAGCAGCACTCTGGGTACGTTTCTGATGAGGGGAACAACATTGTAACATGACATGAAGCTAAAAAAAAAGAGGGTATTTTACATAATACTGGCCCTTTAAGGAAGACATGTATAAATAAATGCCAAGAGACCTCAACGAACTGAAGCAAAGTAATGAAGAAAGACCAATAGAGAGAAACACAGTTTACGTTACTACTATTAATGGGGGCTGTGTAAGTTAAGGGTATAATCTGTTTCCTACACACTGCTTTATTGTATACAATGACAGGATTTGATCTGTTGTCTGTTTTAGGCTAGATTTGAATACCTTTAGAACCTGGTGACGACCAGATCATCCCCATCTTATCCTTAATCACGAAGACCCTTGAACTCAGTTTATTCAATGACTAAGTTTTAAATGACCAGCCTTGCCATCTCCAAACATGTGATTCAGCTAAAAACAAAACATAAACTCTCTAATTATTATGTTTTTTTTGTTGTTTTTTTTTAAGCTGCATAACACTGGCAGCAAATCAAAGCGCTCCTCTGTCTGTGTAGCTGAACTCTACTCCGCTGCTGGCTCCCTAAAACACTACCCCCCTTTAATTAATCACAAAGTCCCGTTGTCTCCGAGAGACACCGCGTGCCGTCGGAAACTCTTTGAACGTCGCGAAACTTTTACGGAGGCTCCTCTGCCTTTAATCCTCCTGTCAAATTGTCTTCGATGAGCAAATATTGACGACGTCCTTCCCAAAATATTTCCTTTGTGCCGCCACCCCGGCTCGACAGGCGGCCCTCTGTGACGGATTATGAGATGGATGAGCCATAAGCCGCTCCAAGGTTGTATTGTTCCCCAGCCTGCCACCACCTCTCCTAAGTGCTCCAAAGCCTAATTCTTCTTGCAGGCGTGTGAGGATGGGGGGATGGGGACCCCGTGGCCTCAGACCAATCAGTCTCTCAGCAAGCACACAAAGGTCCCGCTGCTTCTACAACTGGAAACTTGGCTTGACGGGTGGAGGAGGGCACACTGTTGGGGCTGGAGTCAATTGCATTTCATTTCAATCAGGAAATTCAGCTGGGCATCTTTTTGGGCCCAAAATGACGAATTACCACATTACCCCATTTTTTTTATTTTCCTTTTGCGTCTGATTGAGTTTAAAGCCCAGGCTAAGTGGATGAACATTGGATGGTGACAGGAATTTCAGCAGGAGCTTTTTACTCCAGAAACAGGTGGCGCTCTCGATTGGACGACAGCGAGCTTGTTCCGTTGCTTCATCGACTCCCATTAGCTCTCTTCTCGGCAGCAGCGGGTTGGTCGTTGTGTGATGGAGGAGAGATTGAGCCTCAGATACATAAAGAGGGGGATGAAATACAAAAATTTTTAGATATTTTTAAATAGTGACAGAAGGCTTTAGAAAAAGAGTGCTGTTGTGTAAAATATAATCCCAAACAGAAAATGTGTGAAAATGGCAGCAAAAAAAAACAACCATTCAATAAAGTCAAGCCAAGACTGATAATATTTTTATGATTTTAGGCATTTGTATCCTCATACTTTTTAATAGCTAAGCTATTAGCAAACATCTTCAGGGGTCATTTTTCTTAACTGCAGAAGCGTTGTTTCAGTTTTTGGAAATCTTGAGATGTCTCCACGCCAGAAGGAATATTTACTTTGATTCTGTCCAGGGAGTCGCGAGTCCCCCAGTGGGAGGTGACAGGAAACCAATGGGAGTCTCCAATATCGGATCATATGCCTGAACTACCTCGGCTGACTCATTCTGATGCAGAGGAGCACCAAATACACTCCAAGTCCCCCCACCCCCTGCAAAGGTCAGAGGGCAGACAACGGCTAAAAAGAGAACGTTGCATAATGATGCAAATTAAAGAAAAAAACCAAAACATCCCAACATTTGTCATTTTATTTCAGTAATTGTAACATTGTCAATCAGTTTAGTTTTATTACAGCATTTCTCAAATTCATAAAATCAATGTGACAAAATTGAAGTGAAAAAGATTCACCAGTAGAAAGGGAGCAAAAAGAAAATTAGAAAATAGCAATTAATAGCATTTTTAAATGCACCATGTTCTTAAATTTCAACATGTTACTTTAGTAAAAAGTAACATGTTGGTATTTCTGTTTGCAACGACATCGTATCAAACTCTTGTCGCTTCTTCCTGTAGTCATTTTGTGTAGTAGCTATCGGATTTCTAATAACCCAAAACTCCCAATGAAACACAGTAATCAACCAGGGTTTGCTTTGTGGTTACCAAAAATCACATCTTTTTTTAATTTTTTTATCCAATTTACATAGAACCTGATCTGCTTGTGGAGTTTAACTATTTCATCAACAGTTTTTTCCACGCTTAAAAAGAAGTTCCCAATACTGAGCCTTGAGGGACTCCGAATTTACAATCTTTAAATTTTATCCTTAAGCTGAAAAGCAAACTGCTTTTCCCATTAGACTCTAGGGAGCACTTCAGGACGCATATGACAAGTTTACAACACTACGCCATATGTTTAGAAGTAAAATAAAATAATATATATATATATACATAAACTGTTGCCCCCCACTGGTGAGTAGGGTGGTCTTTATGGGTGTAATCTTAAAAATGTGTCTCTTTGCGAGCGTTTGTCTCTTTCTTCCTCCATTTTTTCCCTGCACAGAACTGCCGGCGTAGCTGCAACATTTTAGAGACGCACAGTGCGGAAAATTCGGTCCACTCAGACGTGTCGAGCATAAACCAGGCTTAGGAAACAACTACTGCACAGCTATGCATATGAAAATGAGAGCTTGGAAGAAGAACACAAACACAGCCTGTAACGGTTTAGCTCAAATACGAAGGCTGACTCTTAATGCAACGTCTTTCCAAAAGATTAAGTAAGTAAGTACTGTAGGTGGCCCCAATTGACTCTTTGACATAATTCTGTTTGTGCAGCTTTAAAAAAAAAAAGAAGAAGAAGAAGAAGAAAAAAACCCTCCTAACCATTTTTCCATCCAATGAAGTATAATACGCACATGTGAACTGAATGAACGCTGCAACCATTTTATCAATGAGTTCATTGTAGTTCAGGTCTTTTTCCAATTTAAAAGGTTCACAGTGAGCCTTTGCTCCACTCAAGCACATCACATCATCTTTTGTACAAGAAAAACCAACAGCACATGATCTCATGGTGTTTATCTAAAGAGTCTTAGTAAAAACTGCATGTGCTTAATTGTTCGGCGTAACAGCAAACAGCCCTTGTTTATGTGAACTTGGATGTCTGTTCCCTTCCGGAGAAATGCAGCCGATCTGGAAGACAGGAAAACAAGAAGAAGAAGAAGAAGGGGGGAAAAAAAAGGCCACCCACAGGGCAAGTAGCTGTCATCACGAATTCACTAGAGGCTCAGTTCACTCAATTCTTGGGCAACCTCTCTGACAAAAAAAACAAAAAAAAAACACCTTCTATTGAAGATCTTTACAAAGGAGACCTCTTACATTCTCTGGCTGGGAGGTTACTGGGAGGGCTGGTACAATTACTTGTCCTCAGCCTGAATGGAGCGGAGCACGGAGTTGTGGCTAATCTGCAACTCAAACAAAACTAAATCTAAGCTAATCAACGGTGAATCACAATGCCAGGCACTGGCGAAAAAACATAACAACCCACTCGTGTGTGTGTGTGTGTGTGTGTGTGTGTGAGAGGAAGAGAGAGCGAGTGTGTTGGTGAATCACGCTATGCTTTTCAAAACGTGCTGAAACACACCCTTGGGCTTGAAACAGCTTAGCCAAGGAGCCATTCAACACATTTGAGAGGAATACACACGCACACACACACACATGGCAATGCAGAAACAAGTGAAAACATAAAATTACATTGTGCATGAAATATTTCAGGAACAGCCTGTCATAGCAGCAGTTAAGGGGCCAATAAGCAGAGTGTGTAAACTCTTAATGTAGGTGCTGAATATGTAATTAAAACACTTCATGGACAGCAGCAACAGTGGACTCCAGGATCATTTTTTGTGTAAAACTGTGACTATTTTTTAAATTTCATTATGAAGTGAATATTTTAGCAGTAGCACTTTTATTTTAGTATTTAGAGGGGAGTTACTTCAAAGGCTGTATTCCAACTACATACTTTTTATGTAGTAAGGGTTCTTTAACCTAATCCGGAGTTATTGTAGTTTCTATGAATTTTAGCCAGTTCAAGTGCTAATCTTGGGCTGGCGCTAAGCTTGATTTTAACTGGCTCCATTTAAAACAACAACAAATAAACCTGTTAATATCGAGCCTACAGGCCAAATTGGAAACACATTGTTTTTTCCCTCTTCCAGTTAATGTGTATATGTGACTATAGTGAACCGTGGCAGCTTATCTGTATAAATCACATTATTTGTTCTGTTATCCCTGGAAACAAAAAGCCTTTCATGAACAATCTGATGTCAATGCTATTTATTTTAAACAAGAGCCATTACTAGTGAATACTAGTTACAATCCCAACAGGTACTCCTTATCTGTGTTTATGAAGTGCAAATCAGTGTTGATTTTTTATTTTTTTTGTAGTTTCAAATCTGTTTATAAGCTGCAAATGTGGAGGGGGGGTAAAACACGAGTCATAAGCTAAAAACATGAGTCGCATTTACGTGTCAGATTAGTGTTCAGAAACTGCAAACAAGTGTTATATTTATGGTGTCAGACGTGTGTTTAAAACTGCAAAGATGATCCAGATTTGAGGTTTCATATCTGTGTTTCTAAATCCTCCTGAGCGACACTCATGGTTACAGACAGGATGCATAAACACAAACGAGAAAAATCTCAGCTCTAACCGGTATCCACGCAACTCCCTCTTAATATTTTCTAGAAAAGTGTGCTTTGTCCTAAGCTAAAAAGCAAAAATTGACATTAATTTAGCAATTTAGTGTTTAAAACTTTGCTCACAGTGAGTGCCAGTCAGTTTGTCCCCATGCACCATTGAGGACCGAACTGATTTTGGGATCATACTTTAAACTACAAGTCCATTCAATACAGGAAGAAACTCTCAGGCAGTTAACTTGATGTAATGTAAATGCCCACATTTAGCATAAAAACACACACAAAAACCCAAAAATGATTAAACTATAAAATTCCCTTTTATTACCCTCCAACAGCCTAAAAAAAAAAAGCCCAAAGAGGAACAGACTGACAACGAAACCCTTTAGTCTATGCAGGTACTACGAAAGAATTTTGACTCAACCTTGTTAAGTCATGTCCACATTCCAGTTTGCATTAAAAGTGAAACCAGAACACACCCATCTATGCATGTCGTCTTCTGAGAAATCCTCTTATAGTTAGCAGAGCTTTAGAAAGGATTCATCTGAGGAAGACTTTTGGTTTTTTTTTTTTTTTTCTCAAAATCACATGAAATGTTAAAAGCTGAATTACTCAATGACATTTTTGTCTTACATTTGCATTAAAGCAAACAATTCGTAGGTTTGTTTCGCTTTACAGGGAACTATGTTAAGTTGAAGTCCAACCTTGACTGGTTGTTTCCATTCAGGATGTGTCCATGTCCAATATTTTCTTGACTTCTGCTTTATGAAAAACACATAAGGAACGAAAGCAAATGGATTGCTGTGGCTGGATAATCTTTTCTCCTTATAGTCCAAACTTCTTTATCATCAGCCACATCTTTGTGTTTTCTGCCCTGCCTCGTTCTGAGCGGAGGTGACTCACAAACTGCACGTTTGGCAACATTTTCCAACATTCTATTACACACACTTAATAGCATGCGCTGCATAGTTTAACCTTCTCTATCAATGCTGCGATCTTTGGTCTCAGTGGGCCTTGCAGACTGAACCCACATGCGGGCCGCGTTTTATAAGACCATTTGTACTCGGTTTAACACGCTGAGATGACAAACAGTCACTTCAGAATCAGCCACAGCAATAAGGTGTGTTAGTAGATCATCAACATCCTGCGCTCTCTGTTTTACGGGGTTCGTTGTGGGAAACAGGTTGGAAGCTCTGAGGATATGAGCAGGAAGGACACACCCAGGAAAGATAACGCATGTTGTTTGGGCTGAAAATACCCATGTGTCCAAGCGTTATCCTCCGTTCTGGCATGCTGCTACACGTACTAGGAAAGAGGATCAAATTCCATCGAAGGTGAATCCCAAACCGAGGGCTTATCGGAACCAACGACTCTCGGCGGGTACTCCATCCTCCTCTGCGCTACCATTTCGAGGGGGAAACGTAATTCAAAAACAAACAGCAAAGTAAATAAATAAATAAATAAATAAATAAACGAATGTTGATTGAGGATGACTGATTGCAGTGTTCATTCAGAGTTAACCTTGTTCTGCATTCTTGTTTCCCCTGTTGGTTGTCGCCTTTGGCATCAAACCCCCTCCCCCCCCCACCCCGCCCCGCCTGCACTCGCTGCTGTGATCAAATGGTTTCATTGAAACTAAAGACAAGGCTGTGCTTTTTTTTTTTTTTTAACAAAGTGCTATTGTTCGTGTAAATGTGGCCCTAAGTGAAAGACGGGTAATGACAGGCCAGCGTCTAGCGAGGGAAGTCGAGCTGCATTTCTCTAGTAGTCGTTTAGGTTCTGCTTGAACTGCGATTCCAATCTGCGTGCGACTACAAGAGGAGTTTCAATCTCTTTTAAAACCAACACAATTTCACAGGCATTTGCAAAAGAAACAGTCGTTTACAATAATAATCAACCCTTTATTGAATTACTGCAAGTACAAGTAATCAGACTGAAAGATTCAAACGGCATTGGTCTTAAACTCCAGTCCAGATTGAGAGCAGAAAATGTGAATTTGCCATGTGAGCAAAGAGCCTTTCCTCTGGTGTCACACTGCAGCTGATGGGACCAGCCCCTTCTTGGCACCCTGGTGATAGTGGCTCTCCAGCTTCCCTGCAAGAAAGAGGGGGAGTGGAGAGGGCAGTGGAATAGAGGAAGGGTGGGAGGAGAGAAAAGAGGAAGGGATGAATCAAAACACCATCAAAGGGACAGAATGACCTTTCTGAGAGCTCAAGGGCTGCTGATTACAGGCGGCCTCGGGTTGATGCACAGAGACATCGAGATGATGAAGGAAAAGACCAATGAGACCTTTTATTCAACAGAGGAGACTGGAAAACAGCTTTTGTTGGCAGCAAAACAAGACGAGCTTCAATTCAGAGGTTTATCACAGACTTTAATTACAGGAGCATTAAATGCAACCGAGACACAATGAAACCACTAAATGCTACGTCTTCAAGTTAAGTTCGACAACTCGGCCAAATACAGCAGGCCTGCATCACCAAAGGGAAGGTTTTTAATACAGTTATTATTACTGTAATGTCTTCGAACAGTGGAAATAAAATGTTTTATGAAAGACAATGAGATGTGGATTGAAAAATAAACATATTTGTGTCTATGTTCAAAGAATTTACTTGGGACCAACATAGATCCCTGTGGAACACCATTATATTGAAACTCCTAGTGTCTGTTTTGGTGGGACAGTTTACGGTGATGAAACAGAAATGTCCTGACATCTTTTATTTTTTCCTCATTTACAAATGTATTAATTCATACAGAATTGAAATTAAGACTTTAGCATACAATTTAAGACATGGCATACATGTCCATGCTATCCAATATTTTTTCTTTTTTTTTTTTTTGCAGTGATTTCAAATGAAAGTTATACACTTGAGGCGACGTCGTTACTGTACTTGGCCAAAATTGAACTAATAAAGTTGTTAGCGACAAAGCATAGCTAGCTAATTATTTTCGCGTGTGATGCTAGCAACCTCAAATACTTTATATGCATTGACGCTGCATGAATCTGGTGAATGCACAGCTCTCATTTCTTAAATATTTTGTTAAACATTCCAAGTTTGTTGAAGTTGGAGTCTCCTGGCGTGAACGCTATGATAAAAATCTGATTTTGAGGAATTCATTCAGGACACATATTTACAACTGCACTACACAAATAAAACGGTCAAAGCCGACCGGCTTTAGGCTCGCATGTCCTTTCATATTTTTGTTGAGAAAGTGTAAAACTCGTTCTTTCACAAAATGAAACATCTAATAATTCATTAGATTCTAGTGATCCAACAACAGAAATGGTTAAAGTTAAACCACTTTTATGACTAAGCTGCCAAGGGAAGTCGCCAACGAGCCAAATTGGCGAGCAGGTGAAAAGTGGGGATCGAACATGTAAGTAACTGTATATTATCACCAGAAAACATCAAGAAGAACACGTTAACTTCCATAATATCGTCCATTTATCATTATTTTGTCCCGCAGTCCACATAATGTAAATATCAGAGCACTTCTGTCAAGAGTGCATCTTCAGTAAGGATTTCAGCATATTGTTATTCACATAAAGGCTGCTGGCCATGAAAGCAACAAACGGCCCTGCAAGCCGCTGACCAGAGCTGACCTCCCAATCTACCGTAACTGCAACCTTTTCCTGCCAATACAGCATCCCCAGTATTGATCACATTTCTCCATTAGAGCTCATCCTCCCAAACTACGCTCTGCTGCTTTGTCCTCTTTCTGCAGAACAGCCCCTGCTGGATTCCGATAACCCGTGTCGACCTTGTCCTTAACTGCAGAGCAAATAACAACCCCGTGTCTCACCGCCTCACACAAACCTCCCGCTTGTGAAGCCGCAGCATTAGCCGGCTGTTTTCTCTCCCCGTGTCTGAGGCAGGGATGAGAATGATGCAAGTCTGACAGGCAGGAGCTGCAGTTGTCACCCATGCTCTCTTTTTTCACACCGTCACGTTATGGCTGAACTCTGTGGGTAGCAGCGGCATAAACACGGTGTTTAGCACAAGCGCTGCTTGCTCACCATTTCCAAGCCCGTCTTGAACGGCTGTCAGCGCGTCTCGGTTCTGCCAGAAGCGAGTGTTGCTTCGGCATGGAAACCTCTCCAGATTTTTTTTTAAATTTTGTTTTATTTTTTTATTATTACTATTTGGCAAAGGCTGCTAAGAGGTTATCCAAGATTTCATTAATAACAAATCCATCTTAACAGAATTTCATGCCAAGTGTAAACTGCTTTTTGAAACATTCAGCAGACAAGGACCAGGCAGTAGACGCACTGTAGCTGGGTGTGTGTGTGTGTGTGTGGGATAAATATTAGATGATAAGATCCCAATAACTGTATCATAAAACCCAGAGATGGCAGTTGTGCTCAGCAGAGCCCGAGTCAGAGCGGTGTTGTGCCAGCACAGGCAGGCTCTCTCTGTTCTGGGAAGCCAATCGTCGAACTCCTCCAACTGGTTCTGTCCTCCCCAGCTCTTCTTGTGGGTGTTTGGTACGGGGTGGGGAAGCCAGAGCCAGAATCAATATTGTGGGAAATTTGCTGCGGTATATTTTTTATTTTATTTTTTTGCCTTCTTTTCATAACACGATGACGTTTCCGTGAGCAAAAATGAAAAAATATTATCAGGAACGAAAACAAGCCGATTATCGGCGTCAAAGCAAACGTGGAGGGAATGTCGGCATGGTCAGCTCCCCGCTCATGAATGCAAAGCCAAGCGCAAAAATTCAAGCACAGCTACGAGCTCTGCAAACAAAGTGTTCATGCTGACATGGTGGAAGAGGTAGAGCGTTGTAAATACGTACGATTAAAGAGACTCATCTTCTTAGAAAGAGAAAGGCAGGTTTACTTACATGAAAGGAAGGATCGCAGCATGAATCCTTTGATGACACTAGAACCAGACAGCAAGACTTTCGTCAGCTTCCGCAGATTGCTTTTTTTTTTGCTTGTTTTTTTGTTTCAGCATTATGGTTATTAATAAGCTGCGGTGTGGTTTCAACATGACATCAGCAAACTTCCTGTTCGCCCCGTTGGAGCACACACAATACATGATTACAGGACTTTGCCAGATTAACGAGGTCAAATGTCTGTGTATACAAAGCAAACATTATCAACAAAGTGGTGACATTAATTATTCTGAAAAACAGCACTGGGTTATTTGGTTGCTTTGTTATTTTGCCCTCTTTTAGTTTTAATATTTTCAAAGCAACTTTTTCTAGAACAAGATGGATTTCATTACCACTGGATGTTTCGCACCAACCTTGTGTCAATTTGTACAGGATGTCTCATACATACCATAAAGCTAATTTATGGTCTACTTATAGTCTAAAGTTACTTCATGTGGTAATACAATTTTAATATTTACCAGCAGGAGGTTGCTCATGTTATTTTGGTTTGATCAGGGATTGTAATCTAACATAATTCAGACGAACATCAGAATCACAATCAATCGAAAATAGGTGCAAGACTTCAGAAAATGTAACGTTAAATTTATTTGCACCGCTTGCTTTAAAGGGACTTTTTGGAACATGTCTTTCCCTAATACATCACAATGTTTTACTACGAAGAGAAAAACTGATACGCAATTGTGACTGAGTTGGCAAAAGCTGATGGTGAGACTTTCGTTGTTTCTGAAGCCACAGAAATGAAAATGTAATGTGTTCGCAATTTAGACCATGATTTCCTAAATGGTGAAATAATATAGTTTGTCATTGCTTTAACCATTAAAGCAATACAAAATAATAATTTTACAACAATACAATTTTTTTTAATTAGTTTAAGTTTTCATTTAGTTTTTTGTAGTTTTGAAAACTAAAAAAAATACCCACTTTTTTGCATTTTATTTTGAAATGGAAAGAGTAAAAAACGAACGATACACGGATTTGAATGCCTCCGTGTGTCTAAAGTTTTTACCCGGTCTCTTTTTAACATCTTGGTGGGTGTTTCAGCCAGTGATGTCACTGACAAACCCCTTTGTTCACCTGGTAATTAAAAATAACTAATTG
Source organism: Gambusia affinis (assembly GCF_019740435.1). NCBI lineage: Eukaryota > Metazoa > Chordata > Actinopteri > Cyprinodontiformes > Poeciliidae > Gambusia > Gambusia affinis. The sequence goes on along the minus strand of NC_057869.1, from coordinate 24,938,228 downwards.
CTTTAGTCTTCAACGAGTTAGTTAATTGTTTAGCAGCTTCTGACAGTGTGCCCCCCCCCCCCCCCGGTTCGTTTTCTTTTTAGACACAAACTAACATTTGAACAATGCTGATATCAAAAGAAAGTGAAAGCCGCGGTGTGCTCTTTGACCTGCTCAGGAAACAAAAGGTGTTAGAAAAGTGACAGCCGCTCGCCGATGAGTGCAGCAACATCTCTGCAACACGCCGGGACACACGTGTGACAATACAGCTGTTGTTTCACGTCCCTTTCAAGAACTGCCTCTGCTTTGCGAGGTGATGCCAACAATAAAAGCACCAGGTGCTGGCCGCGACCAAAGAACCAGAAGACCTGTTGGCTGAGCTCAACCACGTTTTGGAAATGTGGCCTAACCGTCTGCTGCAGATTAGCCACAGAAAGCCATCTATAGCTACAGCTGAGAAACTGAACCGTGTGAAAAATGAGAGATGGTTCAAGTGGTTGAAGCTTCCCGATCAAAAACCAAAAGGTAAAAACAGTTTTTCCAGCTTTCCAAAGACTCGAAAGTTGCTGACATCGTTCCCTGAGGAATCATAACTTTGAATGACCTCTTTAGCATACTAAGGGTTACGGGATCTTTTGCTGCAATAAAACAGCTTAAACTGTGGAGGACAGGGTTCAGATCTGAAGAAGAAAGGCTGGAACCGTCTGATCCCTCGACTGACTAACTGGTACCAGTATTACTAAAGAGTGAAGCTCAGCGCCGGCTCTGTGATAAATGAAAGGCAACCGTTTAGGAAGCGTCTTTCAGACAGTTATCTCCCCTCATTAAAACGTATCTCTCAGCAAACAGGAGAACAATAACAATGTTTTGAGCAACTGTTTGCTGTCAACCGGAGGACAACGAGCGGGAGGAGAAACTCTGGGTCTTATGAGCAGACAGCTGCCAGGAGACTCCGACCAGAAACGTTAAATATTCCCTGTGAAAAAAAAAAAGAAAAAAAAAGCGACTTTGGCTAATGGCTCCAGAGCTGCTGAGCTGTCGCATTTCAAAATAGGTGCTGTGGAGTCAAGAAGAGCTACAGGGACTGCAGGTTAAAGAAGAAGGCGAGGCGGAAAAAAAAACAGAGAAAGCAAGAAAAAATACAAAGGCGACACGAGGGATGGGGATGAGAGCGGGGAGCGATGGAGGACATGGCTGGTGGAGGCAAAAAGAGGGAGAAACAGAAAGGTAGGACCATCGATTGGCTGAGATAATTTCCCATTGATTGCTGCACTGTTTGGAGATTGCTAGAGAGAGGTTTATTGGCCGCGCGCTGCAGCTGGGGATGGAAGGCCATAAAATAAGCACAGGTTGTCTGCAGAGGGCCAGCTCCATCATCAAGACCATAAAAACACACGCCGAGCCACACAGACACACTTAGACGTCCACTAAACTGAAATAGTCTTTTCCCATAATAAGAAATATTGCTGCCCGCATACTATTACTGTAACAGCTAATGGGAAAGTGCAGCTCGTTGCAGATGGAAAGCGGCTGCGCGTAATCCCTTGAAAATCCAGGGGCAAGAGTGCAAAGAGTATTTATTAGAATGAAATAGAGGTCCGCCGACATCCTCCCTGACATCAATAACACGCAGTCCATCAGCCTCCTTGCAATAATAATCATAGGAATAATTGGCTGGTTGCAGTTTCTCTCTAGGAGCGACTGCCCACACACTGAGAAATGAAAGAAAAAAAAAAGAAGGATGAATCCTATTTTCCCTTTTGTATCTTTTTTATCACACATCAATCCCAACGCACCTGAATAATAAACCCGGAACAGCTATGCGTACGGCACGCACGTTAACACCCCTTCTGAAGGCACACTCCGGCATGAGGAAATTGCCTCTTGCCTACAAATGGTGACACAGAAAAGGGAGATAAAATGCAGCACCCGGCAGCTCTCTGATTGAATGTAACACCTTGAAAACTATCTGTTTCAGTGATTCCCAATGGGTCCCCACAAAAAAAAAAAAAAAAACCCGGCTCAGAGTCTGTCACAAAAGAAACCGAGGCGAGAGTAAGAAGTAGCTGAAAGTGAAAAGGACTCTTTCAAACCTGAACTTAATGGCAGGATTCAGTGGCTTGAACAGGGAGCCAGAGAGTTGAGGCATATTCCAAAAAAAAGCCCAAATCAAATATGTGCTTTTTACAAAAGTACATGACAGGCAAAGAACCTTCAGTTCAGACATCTTAGAAGACGGTGTTTAACATTTTGGTTGTAACCTAAACCTCTTCTATAGGATACTTACTTTTAATTTGGAATATATCAGAAAACTAAAGTGGAGTCAGAAGAAAAATGACTTGGTTTATGTTCGACTGATCAACAGAGTCTCTTAATCTACTCTTAGTGACATCTCATAGTTTTGTAGGTTTTACAAAAGTTTTTAAAGCAGATCTTTATTTAAAAATTAGTCTAAGGAAACACAGTTTGCTTATAATAAGTGCTGCAAAACAATCTGGGATTCCTCAGGGAACCGTTAACGGACCACTGCTATTCTTTACTTGTGTTGAGTATTTGTCAAATGTTTGGAAAGAAAATAAGAACGATTGTAAGAAAGGAAATTATACCAGTAACTGAAATCTTTGAACTTTTCAGCATATAGTAACTTATCTGCATGTTTTATAAGGTAATATAGCCAAGCAATCTTTTTGACAGCTCTCTATGAAATATTACCAATCTGTTGATTTAAACTACCAACTCCAGATTGGTATTATAATTTATGGTCCCTTTTTTTTCAGATGACCATTTAGATTTATTCAGATGAATGTAAAATTGAATCTAACATTTCTAAAGACATGAGCAAAAACACCTAAAGTTGAATATTTTTAAAGTGCAGCTCTAATTCTAAGGCTAAGTGGTGGGTCGTTGAATTGAAATTCAGTCTTAAAGAGAAGAAAAGCTCCGTCTGAATGTGTCCAGAGCTAAATTGAAAGACAGACTGCCCAGTTGACTTGCCTCTTGTGAGGTGAAAGACTAATGTGTGGTTTCCTGGAGCAAAGTGATCAATTTAATGCCTGGAGATTTTCACGTTTTTTTACAGCTGGACATGTCCAAAACTCCAGCCCTGGTCCTTAAAACGGAAAAACTGTAGTAGTTTTGTGTTTAGATGAATACAGATTGAATCAAATATCCCAAAGCTTGCGTAGTGTTGAGTTCTTCACTTGATTAGGACATTATGCGTTGTAGACCGCATGAGAAATCTTAAAAAAGAAGTCACATCTGGCTTTAGCTATGTATTCAGCTCTAATTGGTAGATCAATGCAGTACCACAAAAAAGAAAGAAAGAAACAAAAACCAAAAGCATTCTGCACAAGTATTTCCCAATTTTCTTGATTTCTGCAGATATGGTAAAAGTGCAAATCGGATGGTTTCATTTTTTTCTCCCCTTTCTTTTTGACGCTTCACCCCAGCGATGTTGCCTTTTTATCTTCTCCTCTCCGTCTGGTCGAGCTTACGCACCTCCAGCTGAAGTCATTTTGAATGTGAAACCAAGCTGACAGCCTCAAGCACTGCAGGAAAGTGGATGTGTACAAAACCCCAGTAGCCAGGGGAGCACAGCAAGAGGGGAGGGAAACTGCCTGGATTCCCATCTTGCCGTTAGTCACACCTAATTTAAATTCCCTTCCTGCGCTGCCGAGCCAGTGAATTTACAAGTGGATAGAGGAGGTGCTGCTCGAGACTTGTGCTGGCATGCTGTTTGCAAGAGGTTAGGAAGACACATCAGCCGTGCTTCCCACTGCAGAGAACACAGACTCTCCCATCTCTGGGTCTGTCCAAACCTCCCTGCCTGAAGCTGTTTCCACAGACGCTCAGGGGCTGGAACGGCTGAGTGATTCCTCCAACCAACACTGCACCGTTGAGCCGATTTAGTCACGCACATGACAGTTTGTCACAACTCCCCAGAAATCCAGAGTCTGACAAGCCGGGGACAGCAAACGCGGTGCAGGAAAGTAGAGCGAGGGTGTATTTAGTAGCTCATTAATATTGTCGATTTTGAAATTGTTACTGGTATTAGTTGGTACAGTAAGTTCTTCTGAGCTTCGGATGTTTTTCTAAATCGCACCAAAAGCTCGCGCGCTGTCGCTGACCTAAAGGTCCGGCCTTTTTTTAACACCTCATGTTTAATTAATTAAAATGTGCTGTAAACAGTCGTAGGTTTAATCAGGGGTGGTAACAGAGATAGTTTTCCTCTTTTCACAGTAGAGTAATTTGTGCCTTTATTCATAATAACCCAAATACAAATGATGTGAGTCCAGATCTTCAGAACACTACAAGTGCTGCTACGTTATATTTGTGTCATGTGTTCATGCTTTACAAGTTCATGATGCATTAGGAGAGTTGGATACACTCCCACTGCTGTTTACGGCCACAGCTGATATAAATCTACAACTCATCCAGTGGCTAACATGTTTTGTAATGGTCAAGAATGAAAGGCACGAGTATCACAATCGCATGTTCTCCTATCATATATATAGATATATATACGCATACAGTGGTTACACATGTGAGCATGTGAGTATTACACATTATCCCCAGAAGGTGATGGTTGGGATTTGACCACTATAAATAACGGACCTGTGTGTACAACTGCACACAGCTTTGAACAACGGCCCTGCATGAACTTTCTCCATACATGTACTAACATAATTAGAGTTGGTCTAGTTCTGTTTGAGATCAGCCGACGAGAGACTGATCTGCAACCGGGGTGAGATTTTACAGCGTTATTTGAAGGGTAAGATCTACACCGGTTGTTCAAACATTATGCATTACATTTGCTAACTTCTACTGGCTTTTTATGGTAAAGCAAGAAGCTAAGAGAAAACTGCGTGAGAAACTGTAACATTCATGACATTCTCTTGAGCCAACAATTATACTGTGGCTCGATAAAAAGCAAAATATGTAAGCACACGATTAAAAAGAACATAGTAATCAAGGCTGCAACTTTAGTTTTAGCCAGGCAACACGCTAGGCTAACGTAAAAAAAAAAGCAAAAACAACACACAGAATAGTTGCAGAAACAATGGATGCTTATCTGTCTTCAATGCAAGAAAACATGATCAGATCCAACATGATTTCCATCGTGGGTGAAGAAGTGGAGTTGGTGGAGGAGTTTAAATACTTCAGAGTTCACCTGGAGAGCAGACTGGACCGGAGCTGCAACAGTAAAGCAGTCTATAAGAGGAGACAGGGCAGACTGTTCTTCTAGAGGAAGCTTAGGTTCTTAAAGGTTTGCAGCAAGATCCTGCATATCTTCTATCAGTCTGTTGTGAAGTGTGTAATCTCTTCTGCCATCAATAGATCCAGGGACTTAAAAAGGCTAAACAAGCTGATTACGAAGGCTGGTTCTGTTCTGGGGACTACCGTGGAAAATCTGGAGACGACAGTGCAAAGAAGGATTCTTTGTAAAATCACGACAATTACTGACAACCCTGAACGTCCTCTTCATTAGAGTGCTTTAAAATAAAGTTTCCTCAGTCAGAGGCTTCTTCAGAACCACTGTGATACAGACCGCTGCAGGCGACTCTTTCTGCCTGTAATATCTACAACAACTCTTTGCAGAAAATTGTGTAGTTTGAGTTACAACATTTAAGTTCTCTTTGGGTTTAGTAAAATATTTTGCTAAACAGCCTTTTACATTTTCATACACACATGGACACATGTTGGACATGACGCCCGTTAAAACTACCTCCAGCTAAAACATGACATATAGGGTCAACTACGGTAGTAATGTTTAAAGGGATAGTCCACGTTCCTTTAGCTGCTTGTAAAAGGTATCTTAGAAAATCATTATTTTATTGTAGAATGTGTCCTTGATAAATTTAATTGCACACTTATTGCCTGAAAGCAGTAGGAGACTTACCACGACAAAAGCAAAAGTTGACTTTTAAAGATATAGATTTAAATGTTGTGTGAGAAAAGTTGAAAATGACAGTTTTTTTTTATATTAACATGGAGCACAAAGGTTTCTGTATTCCCCTCAGTGCTTTTGCCTCCAGCTGTTTTGCTCTGATTTAAAATCTGGAGTGGAGGTGAAGGGAGAGTCTGCCCATCTGTCCGGGCTCTGGTCGAAAATATGAGTCCAATTCAAGCCTCACTTAAACCGCTTCCTTTTACAAAGAACTGGTAATGCTGCACTTACACACTTAACCTCTTAATCTAGATCCGTCCAGAATTTTAAGACACAAGGAAGGCAGGTTGAAGAAGTGAATTTGGATAAACTGGATGAGTTAGTCCATAACATCCTAACGTTGAAAGGATTCTGATCTTTTCATGCTTATATATCCTCTTCCTTATTTAATGATTTGCTCTTCTCACATGAATCAATCAGATAATAATCCTCCATTGGAGTAGTTTCATTGTTAAGCTGGGGATGCTTTTTGTTTTTTAAGCAACTTCTTTTTTTCTTGTCCTAAAAAGACTCTTTCTTCATTTCGACTCCAACTGTCTCCTCTGTTGAACATCTGGTCACTCCTCCTCCACAGCTGCAGTGTAACAAGACAATTTATCTACACAAATCCCATTATTTGTCACATCATCCCCGCAAAGTCATGTCTTCATATCGCCAGAATATGTCCATTGTTCCTTAAGAAATCTTGTCTAAACTAAAAATTAACTCAGGACTTTTGAAGAGATGGACCTCAAAACCTTTTAATTGTTTTTTTTTTTTCTCTTTTCTTTTTGGTGACCCCGGACGAAGGTTCTCAACAAACACTTGTTGCTGAGACAGCACTGGTTTTATGGCGCTTGATCCACACAGGGTGGAAATGGAAAGAACAGCTGCTAGGGAAGCAAGGGGTCCAGTTAAGCACTTCAAAAAGCGTGGTGGGAAAAGCTTGCAGTGATTTAAAGAACGGTGTCACACGCTGTATTAACCGGATAATGATGGCTACTTGTTGCACAAGCGTAAATAAATCTAAACAACAAATGTCTTTAGTAATACATTAGCAGATGCAATTACATTCACAGGACTGGTTGCGTCATCATAAGGCCAATGGTGAGTAGAACAGGCCTAAAAACGACTCTCCTCTCTAGGGATCACATTGCTCTTGTAATAATCTCTGCTTTTCCTCCTGGGCCACATTCCCACTCCAAACATACGTAATGAGGAACTTGCCAACAGCAGATTAACTTCCTGTGGAAGTGGACAACCAGCAGAGCTCAGCCTGTGTTTGAACACTTTAACGTCTGTCAGCCAAACAACATTGGGCATAAGTAGGCTGTCAGAAGAAGTCGTGCACACTGAAAGCTCATTGCATCTGTTTAGTCCGCTGGAAATTAGTGATGAATGTTTCAAAAACTGCTCGAAGCTTAGTTCTGTCAGCTTAAGAAATTCCAATACATTCAAGTTTTTTGGTTTGAGGATTTTGCACATATTTCACAGTCGTTTTAATGTTCGAAGAGTTACTTAGCGGTACAATTTGGGTTGCAGATAGGAAACTTTTTAAAGGAGGAATTGGCGTTTTTTTGTTTTTCTTTTCCCAAGCAAAACCTTCACTTCATCTGGCTCAGAATCACATTCACAGATGGATGTTTCAAATATAACCAGCTGATAGTGAGAAAACATGTCTGAACTTAATGTTCTGAACTTAATTAACTTTGCTGAACTTGTCACAAAGGTTTGAAATGAACCAAACTTTATGGCAGCTCGTAAGGGTAACAGTTAATTTTCCTGACACACAATTATCGCCACTGTATTCACATCATGCATGGCAACCTTAAACACATGGGTGTTAAATGCAACACATTTGTGATGAACTAGAAACAACACAGGAAGTCAAGACTCAAGCAGTTAATTTTCCTCAACAATTCATCAAAATACTTGACAGAAATAAATGCTCTGGCCAAGCATGCGGGCACACACTGTTTTGGTTGTAACTTGTAGGAAATGGAGTAGGCTGGGCCAAAATGGAAATGAATGGATATAACAAATGATTCAGAACCGTAGAAGTGCGGAACAAATGATATGTTGCAGTTTTATCCTGTACACAAGTTCAGATATAATTAAGTGCTGTTCTAGACACGTCTGAGAAGCGTCACGTGCTATTTTAGCTAACAGTGAATACTGGACATTAGAAAGAATTGAAAGGAGACAAAAAAGGCCTTCACAAAACAGTTATTTTATGGGTAAAACAAAGTGGAGATCTTGGAGTCACCCATGATAGTTGAAGATAAGTTGAGAAATCCCAAACACTGGAAACCTTTCTTCTGCCATGAAAGCTACTTCAATTTAACCCAACTCTGCTTTCTTGTCTTTCTTTTCACTTTTGTGTTTTTGTCGTACGGAACACCATTTTATTTAGTGGTACCGCATCGTACGACAGAGGCAGTGCTGAGAATTTCCATTCCATCCACAGTTTAGGTTGAAATTTGCTCACCTACCCACACTTCAAAGAAATGAAGAGGAAGACGGATGGCTTGTCTGGCAGCCGTGCGTTACGATGTCCTACTTTGTCATAGCAGATGGTTGCAGACTGTTCTGAGTTAAGCAGAAACAGTTTCAAAGAAACCCAAGCACTGGCTGTTCAGACACAGCAACTGGAAAACCTATAATGACTAAACAAGGAGGTTTTATCAGTTACCGCCTTTGTTAATGTGTCACAACAAGAGAGAGCAGGTTTGCCACAAGTGATTCATTAAAACACGATTAGGCATCCCAGATTATCAAACATCTTATAAAGACTTCCAACGCCACGGCAGCTGCTTGGATTCGTCGCAGAGAGGAATGGAGATTAACGGTCCCGACAACATGCCAAATGCATCACTTGACATACTGTAACATTTCTTTTAATCATCCGCAGATATCTTGCAAATAGTTTTAAATTTCACAACAACAGCTTTGGGAAAATCTCAAAGCAAACACATTGAGTCTTGTCATCACTTCGCGCAGCCATTTGAGACGAATCCTGCAGAGGTTTTATGCGGTGGGAAAAGAAACAGATGGTTTTATTATTTGTCCTTTCAAGTGGATTGTAACATCTGGGCCATCGGGTTCTTATTTTAATTCAGCTGAAAATCAGCTGAAAACAAGACCCGCACAAGAAAGAATCTACATTTTTATGAACTGTCACATCTTGCCGGAACCATAAACATAGGAAGAGATGCTGAGGCTGCACAAAATGTAAATGCAGAGCGGGCGTCCAATATATGGAGGATATTATTTCTTAAGAACCAGGGTTTGATTCCTTTGCAAAGTGTCTTCCTCCCCACTCTCTCTGCCCACTTCCTGTCTGATTACTGTGAGTAAATGCTGCTAGTGGCACAAAAAAACAAACTGTTTTATAAACTTCCAAACGGATGCAAGCACAGGAAATTTACGTGAGCTCTGAAGTGTTCACCTTCATCTTTGATTCTCTACCAGGATTTCAGCAAAGAAGCAATCAAAATCCGCTTGGAGGCACTCGGGGAAAACAGCCTCGTCTGACGAAGTCTTTATATGGAATCATCAGAAATGAAAAACTAAAAATTAATGTGCCTGAGTAACTTTGTACAAACAGTAGACAGATGTGTTTTAAATCTACATTCCTTTAAACATAATCACTCTCTAGCGTGTGACAGATGCAGGGTGTTGCATCAAACATGATGTGCAAATTAGAGAGCGCTACAACACTCTCCACAGCAGATAGAACAGATTAGCATTACCAGGCGCACACTTCATGCACAGATGTGCAACATCTTTCTGAGAGACAACAAATACATGTGACTTACAGATGCTGGTGAGCATTTATCAAAGAAAAGACTACCAGCCCACTCCTACATTTCCATAGGACTGACAATCCTTCAGCTGTCATTAAAGGATGATTTATAATTTATAATAATAAGCCCTTTTCTGATTGGCCCTTAATTTGAAATCAGAAGAGGTTCTGTTTAAAATTCTGCACTGTACGATAGCCTCTCCCTTTATAACAACAATAATTCATCAATTTAGCTTATTTCTTTTATGTTAAAAAAAGCTAAATGTGTTTTATTTTTCCACTACACACTAAATATGACGTTTACCTACCTCAGACATCAGCATAGTACAGAAAAATCTGAGAAAACTGAAAATAATAAATAATCTAAAGTGCATCTAGGAACACCGTATGGATGTGACAGTTAAATAGTTTTTATACGAAAAAAAAAACAAAGTTTGTGTCTTTTTATTTCATATCTAGCTATGTATGTTGGCATATGAAAATATGGGAATGGAGACAAAGAAGATGAAGTGCTGTTTGGAAATTTCTAGAGCCTATTACTGTATATGAGAGCCCCTGAGTGACCAACTAACATATTAGCTGAATTAATTATAAAGTAGATCAAAGGGATCTTTTTGTGTTGGTCCAAATTTTTCCATTAACTGTCACATCGCAACAGCTTCTTCATCAGTGTGGACAGAAACTCTGCGTAACGCAGCGTGGTGCTGGTACTGTTGTCGCGTCAACACTTCAGAAGCACTGTTGTCAATTGTGTAGCAGTATGTGGAGTATCTGTGGTGGCTCAGAGTTGTGATGCTCATGCTGGAAGGTTTTCCAACTAGTCTCAAAAACACCAACAACAAATCTGTGGCTTAGCTGGAAATCAAACTTCATATGACACAGAGTCAAATGCTAGGAAATGACTCATTGAGGTAATATTTACCAGAGGCAATGTTTCTACCTACAGACACAGACAAGCAAGGCAGATATTTAACAGTGAGATAAGAATGTCACATTGGCGTTTGCACTCCAGAGCAGCCGGAGAGGTTTTTACTTCCCCATCCGCTTACTGTTGACTAATCCTGCTTTTTCTAGAGTTGTGGGGTTTCTAGTGGAAGCCTGTTGGAGTAGTTCTGATATGTTAGTCAGAATTTGTTCTTGTTGATTTTTTATTTTTTTTGTTGAGGCATTGCATGTTTGGACAAATACTCCCTCTGGTTTTGGATGCTGTGGAGCTGAAGGATTTTTGATATTACTTTTTAAAAGTTTTCGGATAGTTATTGCGATATATAACTGTGGCATCACGATGATTAGTATCCCAAAAGCTACAATAAGGCATGAACTATGACCCCTGATCCCAGAGGAGTGGAGAAGGAGGTACTGAGAAATGGCATGGTTTGAGATAATGTCCCTGCTGCCTGGATCCTGAGCTATAAGCTTGTCATCACAGTCATGAGACTATCCTACTGCAAAGGTCTTCAGTCAGAGGCGTTTTCAGATTTATTGCAAGCCTGACTTCTACTGGAGATCATAGTTTCTAATTTACATACAGGATATAACCTCTATACTTTAGTTTAACACTATATCGCAAACGGACATCAGAAGGACTGTAACTCAGAAACGTAAATTTCAAATAATTTTCCTGTATAGTTGATTTCCTGGCTTGAATTGAAAAATATACAGAATTTACGATTTTTGCAAAACAGCCATTTTTTATGTTAGAGTACTTCATTGGTACAAAGGAATTGAAATATGTCCAATTAAAATCTATACAGTAGTCAAATTTAGTTGATCATAAAATGCTGGAAACAAGCAGATTGAGTCAAGCCTTTGTGAAAATTCAATCCATGTTTAACTGGGTTGGCGATGCAACCAAACCTTTAACAACTGAAAGAAGTGCGAGAGGAATGGACAAAGACTACACCACTGGCTAAAGGAGGCAATTTCTGAGACTGGCCATGCGTAATAATGAACTTAGGGATGGACACCATAAAGATAACAGCCATGTGTTTTGCATTTTAATTCTCTACTGTCTTTATATCCCTACTCTCTATCATCTCTTACTCAGGAAGGCGCACATCAGAACTCAGAGAAACCCAGAAGACAAAGTGAACCACCAGTTTTGGTTAAAACATGAACAGAGAACTGCAAAAATAATAACAACAAAAAAATCCCCTTAAATATTTAACTTATTGCTTCAGTAAAACATTATATATCCTATTTGGCTGTGATGTAGGATGTACTTAAATAAGACACTAAGCCATGTAGCACCTGGGGGAATTAGACTCGTGTCCATCAGGAGCAGAGAAAGTATTGTTAAGTCATGCCACTTACAATCAATAGGAAAAATAAATCAGGTTTGTGTGCTTTGCTCTGTAAAGGGGAGACCCGACGCCGATGCACAGTTAAACGACCATGTCTCAGCTGCTACAAACCACCTACCACCCGTTTGAAATGGAAACGCTGGCAATGAGAAAATCTAGTAACCCCGTTTAGACTTCTCTCCACTCCGGAAGAGATATTTGAAAGCAGCATCCGCAAGAGCAAAAATGAGAGCAGACGTCTGGGAGATGTTTTATTCTTTTCACAATAGCTACTTATCACCTCTTCTTGTTACAGCGATCACACTGTCACCAACAACCCCCAAAAAGAGCAGCTTCTCCAAACAGTCTAAAATGTCATTAGCGCACACCGCCTCAACATGTCATTAGAAAGGTAGGTTATCGAGTTAAACACAAACTGCTAATCACACCTGCATAATCATTTGAACCGACCACATTGAGAATAAGGCTGTCTGCAGCAGAAGTAGAACAATCATTGACTTCCCACTTAAGAACTTGGAGATTAAAGGTACTACTGTTGCAGCTGAATAATGTATTTAAATAAGGGGATTGATAGCAGTTTTTGAGTCATTTTCAAGGAATAAAGTAGTATAAGCATGAATAGCCAAAGGCAGGATAGATAGACTATGCAACAGTATAATCACTTAAATATGCTCAGTGTTAATGTTTGAAAAAAAAAAAACAAAAAAAAACATAATGAAGGGAATTGCAAAGTTTAGTTATAGCTGGAAGTCCTCCATTTTGTTTTGGTGTCACTTTGCAAGTGATTATAACAAATCAATATTTGAGACACAATGGATGATTCTTTAGACAAATCCTTGACGCTGTGATTAGATTTTTTTTTTTGTTCATGAATGCATTGTTTAAACAACCATTTATCTAATGAATCATCCACTCATGGCTGAAAATCTGTAAAGAAAAAAAAAAAACACAAACTATGAATTTTAGCTTTTCAGCCAAACAAAAACTCAGTATAATAACATTAAAAACAATTTTTTAAGACTCTGACTGATTTGAGAAAACTGTATTTGTCTTTACGTGTGTACTTGGAAAAATTTAGGATCAAAAGTAATTCAACTTACATATCTATCGACACAAATGAACCTCAAAGCGCCATCTTTAATTCATAACAGGAAGTTGTGGTTGTTTTGAAGCATTCTGATTGGCTAACATAGGTTTTAGCTTTATGCTACACTTCCCCCTATGTGTTTGGCATGATTGAAACAACGCTCAGGGGCATAATTGTGCAGGTTCATGTGGATGAAAACATTTCTCAAACCAATCCCGTGTGTGGGATATTTTTTTTGTAATTAATGTGGCGGAGAAATTTGTTTTTTATAAACACACTCCTTAGTGTGTACAAGGCCTGAATCCGCAATTGAAACCAAGAAGAAAACATTTTTAAACGCTTTAGATAAATAAAATGTGGCTCCCTCTTCAACATGTCCTCTATGCCCCATTATAGCCAAATTGTGTGTGAAGTGTACACTCTTAGCATTTTATTCCTGCTCTGACACCGCTTCTCCATTTCTTCATTTATAATTCAGACTCTAGAGACATAAAAACCTCTTGTCAGGCTTCACACACTCGGACGCTGAGGGCTTTAAAAGAGCTACTCAAAACCTCAGTGGCCACAATGTCAAAGGGACAAAATAGAAAGTGTAGCCTACTTTTCTACAGCCGCAGTGGGACTCTGCAAAGGTGAATACAGCCATGTTATTAAAGAGGGTCCTTATAGCCTAAAGCGGCCTTGGCCACATCTAATTGGAATGTAAATGTAGTGTGGGCTGAGGATGGATCACAGAAGATAGACATTGGCATTTAGATTATGCTGAGACTAGATTACTGATGACACTGTGTGTTGGTGAGATAGCCTTTTAGAGAGAGCAGCTTGGCAACTGACTAATTGTGTTTCTCTACTGCAATGTAAGCCGCTGCTGTTCCATTGCTGGTAATTAACTGAAGGAAGAGAAGTAGACTGTTGCACACAATCTGCGACTATGCCAGGACTAAAACGAACACGGGCAACAGCAGGAACGAGCACACTCAGGCAATCTTTCACCTTTTCCATGAGATTGAAAAGGAGGATACATTTCTATGGAGTGAGTTTAGGCTTGAAGGGACTCAGAAGAAATCCTTTCACCTCTCAATGATTCCCCATTGAGGGCATATGCCATGAACAGAGCAGCTAGGACCAAACAGAAAAACCAAAGACAGCAGAAAGAGAAGGGAGAGGTGGGGAGGGAGGTAGGGAGGGAGGACGAGTACATCGAGAGGGAGAGAGCAGAATGGAATAAATTGAAGCTGATCTGGTGCTCTGCATTCTGAGGAGGCTGGATTTGCATATCTGTGCAGCGGTGCAGAGGGAGAAATGTGTCGGTGCTGACAGCAAGCTGAATATCTTAAACCTCCGCTGACACCCCTGCAAGCACTCTCTACTCACACACTCTGATACAGAAATGGAAGGAGCTCTCTCACAGAAAAAAAAAAAAAGAAATACCCACAGACACACACAAACACAAGCGGACGCATGCATGGATGTGCACAATCACACAAAGAGGCACTCACGCTAGATTTAAGGTCAGGAGATGGGAAGCTTTGTGCATTGCTTTGTTCCTCTGCAGTGATGTATAGTAGCGCTTGTTGTTCAACAGTCAGCTCCAGCACAAGACTCATCTCTGGGGAAACCATCCAGTGAGGCAGGCCATTCTCTGCTGCCACTCAGACACAAAACTATTTATACCGCCTTAAATGTATTCACTCCATAAACACAAATGTTTTTCCTTTTAAAAAAAAAAAAAAAATCCAAACAGTACAAAAGTGCCCCACATGCGCAAGATGAGATTCTCAAAGTATAATCCTCCTCATAAAAATGCCACAGATCTGCGCTATGGTACTTACACAAAAAAACTTTATACATGTTTTTTTTTTTAACTGACAATTGTTAAAGCAATTGTTCTTGTAGCAACATCATTTTATATATATATATATATATATATATATATATATATATATATATATATATATATATATATATATACAATCACACTAATTAGTAAAGAATACATTATATATATACATTTGTATTCTTTACTAATTAGTGTGATATTGATAAATACAGTTAAGCTAAAATTTAGAATAATACACCAATTGACTTTGGCAAGCTTGCTTATTGAGCATAAAATCTTTACAGAGCAACACTGGGAGAACAGAACAATAATATTCGCCCTAATTACTCAGGCTATCTGCTTGAGTAGCCAAGCCTGGAGCCCATTGATTAACAAATGTGCTGCTCTTAGTTTGCTAACTGTACATCATTACCATAATAATTTAATGCGTAATGCGCACCGAGTTTCCACACCATAACTATTTGTGTTTTGCCTTGTAGGGAAATGTTTTAAAAACCTTCATATACCTTGATACCAGCAACTGGGAACTAAAAACCAAAAACCCCACGTCCACTAGTTGCATTTTTCGGCTTAATGAAAGTGTTGCATTTTTTAGCATGTCAATTATTACCTCAATTACCTTAGTGAAAATTGTTTTCATTACCCTCTCTATTATTGATGTAATAATCATAAATTGGGCTGGTTGAGGCTCAAGACTACATACGATTCGTTTTGGATTTCACACAACCCTCCAAAATACTTCTAATGCTCGGTGTTGGTGAGGGTTACTGCTGCAGCTTGCCAGCTCCAGGAAGCAGTCAGGATCAAAGAGGAATAGTTCTGAGCAACAGCTCTGGGTAAAATATTCAGTCTTGAAACTGCCAAGGTTATCTTCCAAATTTTGAAAGAACCACATTGTCTCGTTCGCACCGCGAGTCTTCATGCAGGCTAAACTAACAGGCCTCCAGTGC